>NC_141893.1:16913728-17217373 GCF_030686135.1 Camelina sativa
TGCTTCTCATCCAACGAAATTTTTACCCAGATTCAAAACCAGATGAATCATCTTCCTCTTCTCCATATAACAAAAACCTAGTGATGCCTTCTTCAGTAAATCCATTTTTTATCATGTCGTTTCTCTCCCTCTCACTCTTTCTTTTGAAATCGATCCCTAGCCACCGTCAAAGCAAGAGAGATTGGGATTCGAAACCCTAGCCACCTTCGCATAGATCTCTCTTCGTCTTTACCAGATCTATTCATTTTATTTCATATGTATTATGAAATCTGAGGTAATTACATCCTTGCATGTCTTCGTTTCACTTTAGGCGATTAGCTATGAGTTTCGTCTTTTGAAATCAGATCCGAAGGTCTTGCTTCCAGATCTAGAGATCTCCGTACAAGTCTCTCGTTTCTTCCGAGTGTGGGATTGATTTCAAGAAGAACATTGAGAAAAGTATTTATGTGGTTAGGTTCAATGAGATTATGTTGTCATCTTTGCAGCTCTAGTTGTGATTAAAGGTTTTGACTTGTACATCTGATTTGTTTGTTGCAAAAGGATGTTATCTGCTTGCTTCTCCATTGATTCATTGATTCAAAACTTCTAATTATACTATCTTTTTTTTTGTTTATCGAATTGCAGATAAAAGTAAACTAGATTTGAAGTCTTGAACCATTTTTTACTGGGTTTGAATAGCTTCTGTAAATATGAATGTTTATTGAACTCGATTTGAAAACAGGAATGGAACATTTCAAGATGGAGATTTTGATCTGGATAAAAAAGGGCTAAAGTTGATCTTCATATGAGAAGCAAGGGAAGTTTAATTTCAGCCCTAATCTTGTTTATTAGCTCTCAATAATTCGATAATTAAGGGGATTTGTTGTGTGTTTTATGTTTCTTTATAGCAATATGATAGATTGATTTCAAGATGACCTTTAAAGACTTAGAGACACTTAAAGTCATCAGAAATTTCAATGGTAGAGTTGTATGATTAAGTGAGATCAAAAATTCTTTGTCGTGAAGTAATAGTCTTTCTTCTCACTGACTACTAGTATCTAGTAATCTTTAATTAAGAGTTTCTGAATGTTGGAATTTTTTATTAGCTTTTTCTCAGGGACTCATAAGATGATTTGGACTAAGAAGACGTGTTGAGTCGAGCTGGAGAACTTGAAGTGATTACAAGACGGCAGTAGTGGAGCTTTTGAATTTGGAATTTTGTGTTAGCTTTAAATTCAACACATTTTGTAATGAATATTTAAATATAATTAAATTATGACATTTTCTCTTTTTAATTTGTCAAATTATCCAAAACCCAAAAAAATAATCCTGGAAAATAGTAATTTATATAAAATTTGGTGTAACAATTAATAGCAAAGTATTATTGCTATTGTTGAATTTACGATAGCATAGAAGAAAGCGCTATATTTGATGAAGACACGATAGCAATGTCAAAAACTGCTATTAAAAATGACGGACCTATTATCACGGGCGATGATAGAGCGTTTCATAAAACGCTATAGTATCTTTAGATAGCGTTATTCGGATGCTACGAAAAGTCAATATTCTTGTAGTGATAGTTTATACATAAAACTTATATATATATATATATATATGAGTTTCATATTGGAACTATATTTTTTAGGTTTCATTGTAATTTATTTGTTTAATAATTTTTTGTGTTATAAAATATTTTATCTTCCATATTTTTATTATTGGTGTACCGACGTCGTCGTCGCATCCAGAAGCGAGTCGCTTACCGGTTTATGAAGTCTTGAGAGATCAGCTCTCACCATGATAGGAGGTGGTAGATGTTACTTCTGTTTGTCTGTGGGCATCTTTGGTAAATCTCATTCGCTGGTGCTTCAGAAGAAGAGGTGCTTTGTTTTCTTTGGTCTACTGTCTCTTTTGAGGTTTTATTGCCAGTTGTTTCTATTTTTAGTTTAAGGTATCTTTCCTTTCGTTTTTGATTATAGAATTTCTGTTTAATTAGTATTTTTATCTTTAGACTCTAGAGACATAAATGTTATCCGCCGGCTTGCTGACTCTAAGAACGTCAATGTCGTGCGTTGGCTTTAGCTTTGTATTTCACCTTTGTTTCCACAACAAATGATTAATAAAAATTCCTGTTGATAAAAAAAAAGAATACGATGGAGAAGACAAAACATGTTTTTCCACAACCACAAAACATGGAGGAACAGATTCAAAAGAGGAGAAACACATGATAGTTAGGTAATAATATCCCCATTGTCTAGCCCTCGAGGTAACCTCTAACTTATAGATGCTTATCATCAAACACCCACGAACCGCCTCTCTATATGTTCACGTATGTATGTACGTATGATAGTATGATATACATATGTATGTCACGTGTGAAGAATAAGAATTCTTGTACACCGTCGACAATTCTAGCAACAGTTTTGTGGGACATGAAAATTCGTGACACTATGCTCGGCTTGTCTAGAATACTATGCCCCATTTTGTTATCCTTACATATAGTATCAATTACAAAATTGGAATAAGGACAGGACCCTATAATAATTAATTCTTTGAGTCCAAAGTTATGGGTACCACGTGAATTACTTTGTGAATTTTCTTTCTTATTTTGACTTAATTTACCTGTAAAGATTTCAATTTTTTTATGTTTACAAACTACAAAGAGACATGGCAAAACGAAAAATGAGGCTAGTCAGCCTCCAACTTTATCTCAAAAATTTTATTTTCCCTCTCTTTAAAATCACTTTTAAATTAATAAATGTGGTTCTTGGCTTTTTGCTAAAGAATAGAGACCATTTGTCCTTTTTTTTATTACAATAAATTAAGAAAATTTTGATTTCTTGTGATGGTGGATCCCTTTTCCTCGTGCTTCGAGCTCCATTTAACTTTTCTTACATTTTTTATAACATTTTTACGTTGATTTTTTTAATTTCCATCACCTTACAAAAAGATTTAGCTTTTCTTGTTTTACGAAAAATCAGATAAAAGTTGCAACTCTTTTGCATCATCCTCTCTAGCAGAAATGGCGAAAGAGAACAGTAGTCACCACCTTGCAGAAGCAAAGAGAAAGAGACTCACTTGGATTCTTTGTGTAAGTGGACTATGCATATTGTCGTATGTTCTTGGATCTTGGCAAAACAACACTGTCCCAACTTCTTCCTCTGAGGTTTACTCAAGAATGGGATGTGATGAAACAACAACCACCACTCGGGCTCAGACAAATCCTTCTTCTTCTTCTTCTGATGAGAGTCTCTCTTCTTCCTCCTCCTCTTTGTCCTCCTCGGAACCAGTTGGGTTAGATTTCGAAAGCCATCACAAACTCGAGCTTAAGGTTACGAATCAAACCGTAAAGTATTTTGAGCCATGTGACATGTCTTTGAGTGAGTACACTCCATGTGAAGATCGAGAGAGAGGGAGAAGATTCGATAGGAACATGATGAAATACAGAGAAAGACATTGTCCTTCGAAAGATGAGCTTCTTTATTGTCTGATTCCTCCTCCACCAAACTACAAGATCCCATTTAAATGGCCTCAGAGCAGAGACTATGCTTGGTACGACAACATCCCACACAAAGAGCTCAGTATTGAGAAAGCTATCCAGAATTGGATTCAAGTCGAAGGCGAAAGATTCAGATTCCCTGGTGGTGGCACTATGTTTCCACGTGGAGCTGATGCTTACATTGATGATATTGCTAGACTCATTCCTCTTACTGATGGAGCTATTAGAACAGCTATTGATACAGGATGTGGTGTAAGTTGTGATTTCTTTACTATTTTAGATTTATCTATCTTTGACTTGGTTTTATTATTATTTTTTTTATAACAAACCAAACATTATATTAAAATACAACTTCTTGATTGGTTCTCAATCCGAAGGATAATAGTTTGATTAATTCGATATTATTGGTTGTTTAGGTGGCGAGTTTTGGTGCTTACTTATTGAAAAGGGATATTGTGGCTATGTCTTTTGCTCCAAGAGACACTCATGAAGCTCAAGTTCAATTTGCGTTGGAACGTGGAGTTCCTGCGATTATCGGGATCATGGGATCAAGAAGACTTCCTTATCCAGCTAGAGCTTTTGATCTTGCTCACTGTTCTCGTTGTTTGATTCCTTGGTTTCAAAACGGTAATGAACATTTTCTTGATTTTTTCCCATGAGGTTTCTTGATTGTTGTGTGGAAATTAAAAAACAAAAAATGGATGTGTGTAGATGGTTTGTACTTGACCGAAGTGGATCGAGTATTAAGACCGGGTGGTTATTGGATCCTTTCCGGTCCACCAATCAACTGGAAGAAATACTGGAAAGGTTGGGAACGATCACAAGAGGATTTGAAGCAAGAGCAAGATTCTATAGAAAATGCAGCAAGAAGTCTTTGTTGGAAGAAAGTTACAGAAAAGGGTGATTTATCAATCTGGCAAAAGCCTATCAATCACGTTGAGTGTAACAAACTCAAACGAGTTCACAAATCTCCTCCTCTATGCAGCAAATCAGACCAACCCGATTTTGCTTGGTAACAATCTCAACCCCTCCTAAAATCATATTTACTTCATTTTTTTCGTATTATTAGATGTTTTATATGATTGCGCATAAATCACGAAATTATAGATATTAACACTAGATTTTGTTTGAATTTTGTTTTTTTACAATTTTCAAATCAAATTCTTGAAGTAACTAACTAGAATAAAGAATGTTGCATAAATAATTAAAATGAAAAAAAAAATAACATAAATAATTGGCTAAAACATCTTATATATACAACAAAACGGAGCAAGTATATATTTTCTGATTTTTTTATGAATAATAATTTTTGATCATAGGTACAAAGACTTGGAATCTTGTGTAACACCATTGCCAGAAGCAAACAATCCAAACGAATTCGCAGGAGGCGCGTTGGAGGATTGGCCAGACCGAGCTTTTGCTGTACCGCCTAGGATAATCCGGGGTACTATACCGGACACTAATGCTGAAAAATTCAGAGAAGACAATGAAGAATGGAAGGAAAGAATAGCATATTACAAACAGATAATGCCAGAGCTTTCAAGGGGAAGATTCAGGAACATAATGGACATGAATGCGTACCTAGGAGGGTTTGCTGCCGCGATAATGAAATATCCATCTTGGGTTATGAATGTGGTTCCTGTGGATGCTGAGAAGCAAACGTTAGGTGTGATTTACGAACGAGGATTTATAGGGACGTATCAAGATTGGTGTGAAGGATTCTCAACGTATCCAAGAACTTATGATTTGATTCATGCCGATGGATTGTTCAGCATTTACGAGAACAGGTAAACACCAATTACTATCCTATCAAAAAGAAAAAAGAAATAAACAACTACTAGACTTCGAAGTTTATAGTTAGTGTATATTTTACTAAAAAAACTATAACCTAGCAAAATAACTTAGTTAATCGTAAACGGGCATCAAACACAAATGAAAAGAGAACCTTGTTTTGTGTTTGGTAATTGCGTTGACGATTTACCAGTCTATTAGTATATCAATATGAAAAGAATATTTGTGTCCAATAATTTATAATTTATAACGAATTTTAATTGTTTCAACCACACATTAATTAAAAAAACCTTAATAATTGGTAGTCCACACAAGAAGAAACGAGTTTACAAATGAAACCTCAAAAAAGAACAATATGTATATATGTTTTAAAAGTATAATTTAAATAATATTACAAAAGTAGTTATATATATATATTATTGATAATTTAAGCTCGAAAATGTGTATATTTTTGTAGGTCTAGACACTTATTTGATAGAAAACGTTTAAAAGAAAAATAAAGAACTGTAAATAATTATTTTTTTTGTAAATAAAATTCTCATGAAAATGCAAATATACAAGTTAAACTCGCACCAATCGTGATCTTATACAAGTGCAAATACACAATTTATTAATAAGATCTCCATGGTTTATCCTTACTAACAAAATATGCATTTGCATTCATATTTGAATTTGAAATGAGATCTCACAAGCGTAAATATTTATGTTGACATTAACTGTTGATCTGTAAGGTGTGATGTGACTTTGATACTACTTGAGATGGATAGAATACTAAGACCAGAGGGAACAGTGGTATTTAGGGACAATGTTGAAACATTGACGAAGATACAAAGCATAACTAATGGAATGAAGTGGAAGAGTCGAATTTTGGATCATGAGAAAGGTCCCTTCAGCCCTGAGAAGATCCTTCTCGCTGTAAAATCATACTGGACCGGTTCTTCATCTTAACTATTTTGGAACTCTCTATTACAATATTCTTTATCTTGTGTGTCTCATTTTTGTTTTATTGTTCGTGTTTTAAAAAGTTTCTATGATTGTTTTTGGGAAATTCAAAGAAAAACAACATTTCAGAGAGTATTTTTCCCTTACATTGAAAATTAGCAGTTTTTAAATACTGAAACGAAAAACATCTGATGAACAAGACTAGCGATAAACTAGTATTAGGAAATTTTTAGTCATTAATTTGATATTGTAAATGAAGAATATTGAATGGAATTGTTATTGTTATTATTGTATGAAATGGTACAATTTTTATATAAGCGCATATCAAAACAAAAAAACATAATATAATTAACCAAAAGTATTAGGACAATTTAAAGATAGAAAACCTCTACATATCATTTCACTTTCATAAAATCTTTATAAATGATTTATTAAGATAGCCTAATTCCCCGAGTTTTCTACCAGGCGCAACTAACTATTGAGGCCCTTCTCCCGATATACTCCTTCTCCGGCGCCGGTGATGCTTCAGCTCGCCGGCGTCGGTGATACGATTTGTGCTCTGCTGGCTTGTTTTCTATTTTTTTTGTTTTTCCCCCTTTTGCTTCACTTACCCCAATCCACCCAGATCTAAACGAAGGCATGAAGCACAATGCGTACAAACGGAGAAGGGGTCTGATGAACTCTTTCCTCTCAACCTTTCGCTCAGCCTCGTCAACGGCGGATATGAAGTCCCCATACCCTTGCATTTTCCGATCTGGAACCCGTTCTGCGTCTGAAGAACCCTCGACAGCCTCATCTGAGCCATACCAGATGGAGACGTTGTCGATACCTGGGGGTGTTATTCTTCAGGGCCACAGTCTCTCCCTTCACTTGAACTTCCATCTCAGCCGCTTGCCACCTCTTGAGCTTGGCCGAACCGAAACAGCCTTCACCGGTGAGTATTTGTTCTCTTCCGGCCGGCCGCCGCTCCGATCAGATCCGCTGGTCAGTCACAGTAACTCTAGGGTTTCTTTGATTGGGCCTTGGATATACACCCGGCCCATTAGCTGCTCGAAAGTTCAAGCCTAACTTCCAAAAATCCAGGTCCAATTTAAAGTCCTTTTTGACAAGCTTTTCCCTTTGTCTAATTATATGGTTAATACTCGATAGCCGAAGACTCTATCATAGACTCCAGTTAACTAGACAAGGTTGGCTTTGCAAAATTGTTATGAGAACCCTGGTTATTGCTCAAGCTGTACCTGTAGTTGATGGTCTTAAGGACCTGTGGCTTTATAGCTCTTTCAACCTGAACCCAACTAGCAACCCCAAGCCTCACCCTTTCATCCTCACCCTAACCTTGTCCGTGTTGCCAAAAACAAAACCAAACAGGCCTACTTTGTTTCTTCCTTTGTCAAATTGGCTACATGCTTTGTGTGGATTTCTTAATCTTCATGGTCAAGGGCCCCATGTGAGAGAGAACCCATCTGTATTGTTACAATTTGACATATGTTCATGGCAGTTTCTGGTTTTAGTTTCCTTTGGAAGGTCTGAATCTACTAGCTTAAAGGTCTATGGTCTATCGCCCTGGAATCCACTTTGCTCACCCGACGACTTCAAGCAGATCAACTTCAGTACCACTTCCATCTCACGGTCTTTATGGGTTAAAGATTATCCTTGGCTACCAAAGCAGCCTACCCGGGATCTTAAATCCTTGTCCGCCCGAACCTCTGCCCCTGCCACTACCTTGTTAGTGTACCTCGCCCCGGCGAGTGAGTTGGCTTTGGATCCTTCAACAACGTCGCAGCGTCCTTCGACCATGACAACCTTTTCATCCTTTGATTATTTCGAGGATGACCACTCGAGCAACCATGATCTCACATGTGCCAATTTGCTGCATAGCAATTGTTTCAAAGCTCTCATGGGTTTTACCTCGACGTCTCTTTTCTATTTTAACTATTTTCTTATGGTATTGGGGAATACCTTCTTATGTAACCTTATGAAATCATGTGTTTGTCCAAAAAAAAATATATATATATAGTACATATCAAAAGAGAAATATATTTAAACCTTAAACTTGGTCACCAGTGGATTCCTAGTAACCATTTCTCAAAACTGTCAGGAAAAAAAAATACATGAACATGAGTTAAAGGTAATAGTATATTAAAGTGTAATGGACATAAGCCTTTGAAGCTCAATCATTTTAGGTAAAACATCTAAAGCCTAATCTTATCCTAATAGGTTCAGCTACAAAGAAACCTATCAACTAGTCTTTCATTGGCTACAACAGACAAATGGTTCAACCAATGAAAGAAAAAATTAGTTGATAAGCATGTTTTGCAGCCGAACCGATTATGATATGATTTGACTTCAAAAATTTTAGGTAAGATGAATGGATAGCTTGAGATCTTCTTCATATGGGTTTCCCTTTTCTTTTTTTATAGTAGCTTCAAACAAGCTATGTATAGTACACTCTAATAAAAGAGTAATTTTAACTTAGATTTGTGTAGGTTCCCTATTCGATAGTTTTGAGAGATGGCTACTAAGAATCTAATGACGTTTTTGTATTTTGAAAATTTCTTTTGGTTATATATTATCTGGAAAAGATATGATGCTTTTGCTATTTGTTAGCTTCTTGTGACTGTATGCCTTTTAGCATGAAACAATATGAAAATTGTGGATTATTAAGATCATATGTTCCCCCTAAGTGCAAAACTTTTTTTCTTACAAAAATATATGTTATGCTTACAGCTTATAAACTAAAGTAATCATACTAAATGAGCCATAAGTGAGAAAAATTAGCAAAATGAAAAGGGTGAGTGAAACCTCACTTTGCAATAATACGATTTTTAACCTAAAAATATACATGTTTTTTTTAATAGAAGCACTTTCGATGTAACCATTACTACTATGACTAAACAACAAATACTCCTATAATGATTGTTGAGCCAATAATAGGGCATTCATTAATGATGAAGCTTTATGACATTATGTATAAAAGGAAAGAGGTATAACGAATTAAACGACATAATATTTACGACAAATATATTTTTACTCTAAAGTATATGCATGTTGGTTAAGAAATGACCTAAGAAGTGATTTATCAAACTAAAAGAAAACAAATCCATCCAAATTTTAAAAAGATACTAATATTATATTGGTGATTTGCGCGCGAACATTTGTTGCAAACAATTAATTTGAATAGATATCGTAACTGAAAATATGTATATATATATATATATATATGAAAATAAATTCTTATATTTAAAAATCATCATCTAAATTCGAAAAAATGATGCTTCTAAAATTATATATAGCTGCCAACACAAAGATTTCAATATATATAAAAATGATAAAAAATTGAAATATCAATATTAATTATTTCAATTCGAGAAAACTGGAATAAAATAATATATAACTTATCAGATGATTTGCATCATAATTCTTTAAAAGCTAATATCGAATACACAGTTTCCAAGTAAAATCTGTTAGAAAAATTATGAAATCTTTCATATTTTAAAAGAAAAGGTTCATAGCTATATTATAAGGTTTTAAGCGATCTACCATGAATTAAACATGTCTGATCTCTTTCTTTTGTCCCATAATATATTATATACCAATGATCAACCAAGTATAAAGAACTACATGAATTATATATGATTAGAATGTTGTTTAGATTTTTTTTCTCTTTTCGGCTAGCATTAATTATTTATTATCATAAAAATCCTCTTATTTTAAGAGAATAAAATTAAATATGGTCAAAGTAAAACATGTATCAATGTAAAAAATATGGCCTATGGACCATTTTCACACCCAATGTATAACTTAGTCATGGGCATATTAACCAAATCTGATATCTGAACCTGAAAAACAATGCATGAAAAAGGTTAATAATCTGATTTGATAATTCTTGATACGTAAAAAATGTTAAAATTGTTAATTCAAATTGAGGGAACTTATTTCTGGATTTCATTTTCTAAACCTCTTTTTCTAAGCAGATGAATATTTTATTCACCATGTTGCAAAACACAATGCATGCACAAAATCATCAACATCAAAAGATATATTTTAATACCTTAACATATATTGAATTATAAGAGATACAAACAACTATACATCATCCTCAACAAGCATTATATTTCTTTCATTATCTTTAAAATAGTGTTCTTTAAAGACAATGAAGGAAATATGATGCTTGTTGGGAATGATCCATGGTGGTATGTATCGGTTATAAAGTATTGAAAACAAAAATGTTTGATGTTGAGGGTTAAGTCCATGCAGTAAGTTATGCAATGTAGCAAATAAAATATTTATATTCTTAAGGAAATAAAGTTAAGAAAGAAATTCGGACAAAATTTCTCACATGTTTTTTAATATCCATTAATATAGACATTAAATTGCATAACTAACCTCTCTCATATTTTTTTTTGATTTCATCTCATGCATGTTTTTATTTATGGTATTTTTTAAAGGAATATATATATATATATATATATATATATATTTTCAATAATATAACTCTTACCCACAGTTGAACGATTGAGCTATTTGACAACAATATGACATATTTACGTCGAATTATGATTTAGTTCTATTAACTTACGACGAATTTTGTCAGTATATTGAGATAAAACTCATTTACGACGACCAAACAACAAAACAGATTTGTGTTACACATGTATTTCTTCTAGTTAAGCTAAATTATATCTAACTTTCGAGTAAAATTATATTTTAAAACTAACCGGGATTTATCTTTTGAGAAATCTAGACAAAAGCATTGTAAGGGAAGCATGTATGTTGAGTGTTCGGTGCACTCGACGTCGATCGTTATTGCTTGTATAGTCTTTTCTGGATCCGTGGATCTCGATTAATTCTTCTTACAATTAGTGTCAGAAAGTATTTTATATCTCTTAGCTTTCTACAAGATAAAACAAATTTTTGATTAATAAACAGTAAAAAATATTGTAATATTGCCAAATATGCTCAATAAAATTCCAAATATTATGCTAAACTCCTCATCAGTGCTTAAACAGATTTTCAGAGATTCCAATAAGAACTCAATGATTTATCCACATATCTCAATGCAGATAGCAATTTCAAAATAATGTAAAAAAAAAATTGAATAGATGGTATCAATAAATTTCAGAAAATAATTTCAAATTAACATAAGAGTTTGAATAAATAGACTGACATCCAGTGTTTGTTAGGATCCAAAGATCTTGTTCGTCTAAAGTATATGTTTGCTTAATAAATACTACATCAAACTTCATAAAAGACATGCAAAATTATTTTTAAAAACATGTAATAATATATTTATGATTAACGTGAAAGTTTTTGTAAACATTTTAATCTGAAAAGTTTTTGCGCTTGAAAGTTTGATATATAATGAACATTATATATAGTTTGAGGGCGAAATATTTTTGAAACACAAGAAACTAGATACTTCTGAAAACAATTTGCATGTAAAGATCTGTTGGAAAACTTCTAAAATGCATGATCTCTTTCTTCTGCCCCAAAATATATATTTATATACCATAAAATCTCTCTAAATCTTTATAATTTTATAAAAACTACATGAAATATTTTTGAATGGAATTAAGATTTTTTTTGGATTTGTTTCCCTTTTTACTATAAATTATTTAATGTAAATATCTATTGCCATTAGATACTCTTATTTTGAGGTAATAATTTAAAATTGGTCAAAGTAAATTAACTTTCACTCTTTAAAAGTGTTGACTGTGGACCACACAGAGATATTTATTTACTTTTTTCAAATGTGAATGATTTATTTCTTTTTTTATCTATGTTTTTATTGTAATCATATTTTCTATCTTATGTGGTTACGGGAAAAAAAATTTAGCTCTCGATCCTATTTGGTCGCTAAAATTAATAGTCATTTAGAGAATAAGTTTATATATAATATACTTGTTTAAAGATGAATACAAAATTCACTTTGATGATTCCTATTAAAAAATTATTTAAGATCTTTGTTTTCTAAACCTTTTTCGCTACATCATCAAATTCATAGTGTATTTTTATTTGGTCAAAAAATTAGTTTCTAACAGACTATCTTGCCTAAAGAAATGCATCAATCAAAGTGAACATAAACGTAAAATAATAGTTGTAAGAAGAGCGTCTACGAATGACAAACAGTAAAAAAAACAAATATAAAAAATATTTAAGCACGCCTATCGTAATTGAAAAAGACTATATCCAAGTCTTACAATTTTATATAACCAAGCAAAACAATCCAATATCAGCTAACAAAAACTAGATTTCCATCTTCAATACTAATTTCGTCTTAACTAAGTTATGTGTACAACTTTATATGTGTAACGTCCCCACTGCCATCTTTCAATAGGCTTCATATCCAGTTTCATTCATAGGCCCACCTTCTTTAATAGGCCTCACGTTCTCTCACTAGGCTTGTGAACCCATCCATATCCGACATTCGGTTTGCTACATCCGGGAGGCTTTACAGACTTGGTTATCGTCCCTACAAATCACCACATGATATTTTTCTGTGTTTTGTCCTCACTCACACAGTTTCGATAATCATTTCCCGGACGGTCACCCATCTTGAAACTACTCCAACATATATACGCTTAACTGTGGAAGTCTCTCAGGACCTTTGACCGAAAATATAAGTGTAGTTTGGTGACATTGGTGGCCAAATCAATTCTTTTAAACCTCGCCGTAAAACCAGGAGTGCAACGTCCTTGTTGCACATCAAAACTGTCACCTTCGACGGTGTGAGCCTACTCGACTCCACACTCATTTGGGTCATGTTCTGATACTATTTGTAACGCCCCAACCATCACCTTTCTTAGGGGGCCATGTCCAATGCTGGCTCGTGGGCCCACTCTTATCCGACGGCCGGTTTGTTACATGATGTTTTGTATATAAAATTCTCATGTAAATGCAAATATATAACTTAACTTGAACCAAATGTGATCTTATAAGTCAAATGCACATTTTATTAATAAGATCTACATTGTTTATTTTTCCACTAACAAAATGTGAATTTTCATCATTTTTGTGTTTGAAATGAGATCTCACAAGCGTAAATTTTGATGTTGTCATTGTTGATGATTTAAGGTGGGATGTGACATTGGTACTAATTGAGATGGATAGACTACTAAGATCAGAGGGAACAGTGGTATTTAGGAACAATGTTAAAACATTGACGAAGATACAAAGCATAACCAATGAAAGGAAGTGGAAGAGTCGGATTTTGGATAATGAAAAATATCCCTTCAACCTTGAGAAGATCCTTTTCGTTGTACAATCATATTGGACCGGCCTTTCATCTGAACTCTTTTGGAACTCTCTATCCCAATCTTTTTTATCTTGTGTGTCTAATAATTATTTTTATTGTTTGTGTTTAAAAATGTTTCTATGTTATTTTAGAAATTCAGGGAAAACCAACATTTCATAGAGTTGTTTTTTTTCCTTAAACTGAATATTAACAGTTTTTAAATATTGAAAGCAAAAAACAATTGATGAACAAGATTAGCGATAAACCAGTATTAGGCAATTTTTAGCCATTAGTTTGGTATTGTAAATGAAGAATATCGAATTGTATTGTTATTGTTATTATTGAATTAAATGTTACAATTTATATATAAGCACATAACATAATGAACAGATTATATGATGATACTCTTTCCTTAATACTATCCCTCAAAATTAAGGAGGTGATAGAGTACATAGAGAGTGGAAACAATACCTTGAGGTTAATATATTTCAAGAATTTGATAGAAATGACAAAAGAATGATGAAAAAACCCCCATCCAGTTGGACATATTTACCATAATGGATTTCAGAGAACACCCTTGTGGAAGTTGGAACCATATTAATCGTTTGGAAGCATATAGCTTAGAAGAAGTTGAAGGGAAGCATTTAGCTTATATTCATTTGTTTAATACGTTAAAACTTCTTTGTGAATATTTTTATCATTCGAGTTATTTTCATATCAAAATTCACTGTGGCCGAATCTTAGGACATGCCCAGAAATTGGACAACCGAGCATAAATTCTTCGATTAGTGTTCCTCGGTTTAGTTATTGTGTTGCTGTTAAAAATTCCAAATATCATTTTGGTTAGGCTAATTAGTGAATCAATTTTACCCATTTCCAAACTGAACTACAACAAACAAAATAAAGATGCAACTAGTATTTCTTTCATTGGTTGAACCATTTGTTCGTTGTTATTGTTTATTGTGACCAACCGATCATATCAGAGAAAGGCACATTTATATTTTTGTAAAAAAGGAAAGTTTTGCACTTAAAGGAGAATGAATAAGAGTTATAATCCATGATTGGGAGCATAATGTTTCGTTTTAAAAGACATCTGTATCAAAAGATCCAACAATAGCAAGAGCATAATATCTTCCCTATATCATAATTAACCAAAAGTATATCCACAATTTAAAAATAGAAAACCTCTATATATATAGTACATATCAAAAGAGAAATATATTGAAACCTCAAACTTGGTCACCAATGGATTCCTAGTACCAATTTTCCAAAACTGTCAGGAAAAAAACATGCATGAACATGAGTTAAAGGTACTAATATATTAAAGTGTACTGGACAAAAGCTTTTGAAGCTACTATAAAAAAAAATAAGGGAACCCCATATCAAGAAAAGCACAAGCTCATTCATTTTAGGTAAAACATCTAAAGCCTAATCTTATCCTAATAGGTTCGGCTACAAAAGAAACCTATCAACTAGTTTTTCATTGGCTACAACGGACAAATGGTTCAACCAATGAAATAAAAGATTAGTTAATAAGCATGTTTTGCAGCCGAACCGATTACGATATGATTTGGCTTCAAATCTTTTACCTAAGATGAATGGGTAGCTTGAGATCTTCTTTATATGGGTTTCCCTTTTCTTTTTTTATAGTAGCTTCAAACAAGCTGATGTCCAGCACATTCTAATACACTAGTACTTTTAATTCAGTTTTGTGTAGGTTCCCTTTTCGATAATTTTGAGGGATGAATACTAAGAATTCAATGAAGTTTAAGTTTGAGCTTTGCTTATGTCTCTCTTTTGATAAGTTTTTATATTTTGAAACTTTCTTTTGGTTATTTATATTCTGGGAAAGGTATGATGCTTTTGGTATTTGTTAGGTTCTTGTGAATGTATATGCCTTTTAGCGTGAAACAATATGACAATTGTGGATTATTAAGGTTATATATGTTCTCCTTAAGTGCAAAACAATTTTTCTTACAAAAATATATGTATGCTTTCAGCTTATAAGATAAGGTAATCATAGTAAATGAGCCATAAGTGAGACAAACTAGCAAAATGAAAAGGGTGAAACCTCACTTTGCAATAATACAATTTTAACCTAAAATACACAAGTTTCGTTTTATAAGAGCATTGTCGATGTAACCATTACTACTTTGACTAAACAACGAATAGTCCTATAATGATTGTTTAGTCGATAATAGGGCATTCATAAAAGATGAAACTTTATGACATATGTAAAAGGAAAGAGGTATAACAAATTAAACGACATTATATTTACGATAAATTATTGTTAAATTTCAAATCTTGAGACCTAAGTTATAATCTCATTCGTTTTTATTTTCATATCATCGTTATTTCATTGGAACATTTTAGTAATCCATTTATTTACAAATTATTTACATTTATTAAGGACAAATTTGGCTTAACATTTATATCGAATGTAAGTTTACCTTGATCAATTTACGAGAAATTAATTTTTTCAATATGTTGATGTGAACATAAACATTTAATGTAAAAATAAATTTTTGTCATACATGTTTTTGTAGTTTAAGCCAAATTCCATCTAAACTATCAAACAAAATATATATATAAACTAGCAGAGAGTATTCGTTTAAGCAAGCAAGACATAAGCATTGTAAGAAAAGCATGACTAGTGATTATTCAGTGCTTTATCCAACATCTTCTTTGCCTTATATTTTTTTTACATCAATCGCTTTTACTTTTAAATTTTCCTTTATGCTGCTTTACATTTTGGATATGTCAATTTGCATCAATTCTTCATAAAAATTGTGCCATCAATCTTTTTTATTTCTATTAGTTTACATTCTACAAAATAAAATAAATTTTTGATTAAGAAATATATTAAACAATACTCTAACATAGCTAAAGTTGATCAACAAATTTCTAAATAGTATCTTAAAATCTTGAACAATGATGAAGAGTGAGAAAGTTTCTCTCCTAAATGAAAACCTCATTGATTTATCCACAAATCTTTGGAACATTAAAATCAATGTAAAGAGATATTTAATAAATGACACCCATGAATTTAAATGTAGAAAATAATTTTAAACCAACGTAAAGAGATATTCAAATAAAAGGAAAGAAAGCCAAATTTCAATAAGATCCAAATATATTGTTCCTCTAAAGTATATGCATGTTTGGTTAAGAAATAACCTAAGAAGTGATCTTTCAAACTAAAAGAAAATAAATCCATGCCAAATTTTAAAAAGATACTAAGATTATATTGGTTATTTGCGCTCGAACATTTGTTGCAAACAATTAATTTGAATAGATATCGTAATTGAAAACATATATATATATATATATATATATATATATATATATGTGTACAAATTCTTATATTTAAATATCATCATCTAAATTCGAGAAAATGATGCTTCTAAAATTTTGTATAGCTGCCAACACAAAGATTTCAAAATTTATAAAAATGATAAAAAAATGAAATATCAATATTAATTTTTTCAATTTGAAAAAACTGTAATAAAATAATATATGACTCTTCAGATGATTTCTCACTAGAATTCTTTAAAAAGTAATATTGAATACACAGTTTTCAAGCAAAATCTGGTAGAAAACTTTTGAAATGTTTCATATTTCAGAAGAAAAGGTTCATAGCTATATTATAAGAACTACATGAACTATAATTGATTAGAATTTTGCTTGGATTTTTTTCTCTTTTCGGCTAGCATTAATTATTAAATTTAATTATTTATTGCCATAAAAATCTTCTTATTCAAAGATAATATATTTTAAAAAAATGGTCAAAGTAAAACTTGTATCAATGTAAAAAGTGTGGACTATGGACCATTTTCACACCAATGTATAACTTAGCGATGGACATATTAACTGAATCTGATATTTGAACCTGAAAAACAATGAATGAAAAAAGTTAATAATCTGATTTGATAATTCTTGATAATTCAAAAGATTTTAAAATTGTTAAC
Source organism: Camelina sativa (assembly GCF_030686135.1). Taxonomy (NCBI): domain Eukaryota; kingdom Viridiplantae; phylum Streptophyta; class Magnoliopsida; order Brassicales; family Brassicaceae; genus Camelina; species Camelina sativa. The sequence goes on from NC_141893.1 coordinate 16,931,136, forward strand.
TCGAATTGAGAAAATATATATCTGGGTTTCGTTTTCTAAACCTCTTGTCCTAAGCAGATGAATATTTTCTTGACCATGTTGCAGAACACAATGCATGCACAAAATCATCAACATCAAAAGATATATATTGATACTTTAACATATATTAAATTATAGGAGACACAAACAACTATAGATCATCCTCAACAAGCATTATATTTCTTTCGTTGGCTTTAAAATAGTGTTCTTTAAAGACAACGAAGGTAATATGATGCTCGTTGGGGATGATCCATGAGGTGGAATGTATTTGTTATAAAGTATTGAAAACAAAAATATTTGATGTTGAGGATTGTATCCATGTAGTAAGTTATGCAATATAGCAAATAAAATATTCATATGCTCAAGGAAGAAATTTAAGAAAGAAGTTCGGACAAAATTTCTCACAAGTTATTTAACATCTATTAACTGTACCATGTGACATCAAATAACATAACGTACCATGTTTTTATTTATGGTATTGTTTAAGGGAATATATTTATATATATAGATGCATTAATATAACTCTAATCCACAAGTTAACGATTGGGCTATTTGACAACAACAATCTGACATATTTACGTCGAATTATGAATTTATTTAATTAACTTACGATGAATTTATTTTCATCGCTATATTGAGATAAATCTCATTTACGACGACCAAACAACAAAATAGATCGTTATTACACATGTATTTCTCCTAGTAAAGGCAAATTATATATTAACTTTCGAGCAAAATTGTATTTTTAAAACTAACCGGAAATTATCTTTTGAGCAATCAAGGCAAAAGCACATATGTTGAGTGTTTGATGCACTCGACGTCGATGGTTATTGCTTGTATAGTCTCCTCTGGATACGTCAATCTCCATCACTTCTTCTTACAATTAGTGTCACAAAGTCTTTTACGTCTCTTACCTTTCTACCAGATAAAACAAAAATGATTAATAAACTGTAAAAAATATTGTAATATTGCCAAATATGCTCAGCAAAATTCCAAATATTATGTTAGACTCCTGATCAGTGCTTAAACAGATTTTGAGAGATCCCAATAAGAACTCAATGATTTATCCACATATCTCAATGCAAATATCAATTTCAAAAAAATGTAAAGAGACATTTGAATAGACATAAGAGTTTGAATAAACTGATTGACAGCCAATTAAGATCCGAAAATCTTGTTCGTCTAAAGTATATGTTTGCTTAAGAAATATTACATCAAACTTCACAAAAGACATGCAATTTTTTTTAAAAAAAAACCTTTAATAATAAATTTATAACTTGAAAGTTTGTTGTAAACATTTTAATCTGAAAATATTTTGTGCGCGAAAGTTTGATACATAATTAAAATTATCTATAGTTTGAGGGCAAAATATTTTTGAAATACAAGAAACTAGATACTTATGAAAACAAATTCGAGTTAAAAAAAATCCATCTAGATTCTAAAAACATGATGCTTCTAAGATTAAATGCAGCTCCAAACACAAAGATTTCAACATATATAATAAAAACAATTGACATAGCAATAGTAATTATGCCAATAAACAGTTTGCATGTAAAAAACAATTGAATAAACAATTTGTATCTAATAATCTGTTGGAAAACTTCTAAAATGCATGATCTCTTTCTTCTGCCCCAAAATATATATTTATATACCATAAAATCTCTCTAAATCTTTGTAATTTTATAAAAACTACATGAAATATTTTGAATTATATTAAGAATTTTGTTTGGATTTGTTTCCCTTTTTATTATAAATTATTTAATGTAAATATCTATTGCCATTAGATACTCTTATTTTGAGGTAATAATTTAAAATTGGTCAAAGTAAATTAACTTTCACTCTTTAAAAGTGTTGACTGTGGACCACACAGAGATATTTATTTACTTTTTTCAAATGTGAATGATTTATTTCTCTTTTTATCTATGTTTTTATTGTAATCATATTTTCTATCTTATGTGGTTACGGGAAAAGAAATTTAGCTCTCGATCCTATTTGGTCGCTAAAATTAATAGTCATTTAGAGAATAAGTTTATATATAATATACTTGTTTAAAGATGAATACAAAATTCTCTTTGATGATTCCTATTAAAAATTTATTTAAGATCTTTGTTTTCTAAACCTTTTTCACTACATCATCAAATTCACGGTAGTGTATATATTTATTTGGTCAAAAAAATTAGTTTCTAACAGACTATCTTGCCTAAAGAAATGCATCAGTCAAAGTGAACATAAACATAAAATAATAGTTGTTGTACAAGTTCGTCTATGAATGACAAACAGTTAAAAAAAACAAATATAAAAAATATTTAAGCACGCCCATCATAAGTGAAAAAGACTATATCCAAGTCTTACAATTTGATATAACCAAGCAAAACAATCCAATATCAGCTGACACAAACTATATTTCTATCTTGAATACTAATTTCGTCTTAACTAAGTTATGTGTAGAATTTTATATTTTTAATAGATTTGAGATTAACAATAACATCTTTAACTGAATCGAAAATTGAGCATAACTGACAAGTAAAATAATTAATTAATTCAAAACCTAATATATATACCCCCTCAGGGTATATACCTGATTAAAATTTGAATATAAACCAAAACCAAAGCCTTTAAATAGATCATGTAAAATATTATTCATAAACCTTACTGGAAATTAAAAAACAAATACCAAATATTCTAACATCTAACTTAACCAAAAATTTGACTAACCTTATATATATTAACCATTTTCATCCATAAAAAACAAATTTGATTTTCAAATTGAATTTTTTTGATTCAAGTCAGATTCATATATAGACAAACAAATCATTAATATCCTATTTACAATGACAAATTATATGTGCTTCACAAAAATATTTCTCGCTAGCACATTATTTTATATTAAGAAAATGTTTCTTTACTAGATGATTATATATTTTTTTAGAAAGTTGGATTATACGTTTTTTCATACATGACTTCTATATTCAAGATTGATGATCTATGATTTAATATAATTTAATTCCATTTTCAGTTTTAAAGTGTAACACATGTGAACACTATAACTGGGATTTCGGTATGTCGATTGACGCTATTGGTGGGTCTTGCTCAACACTACAAGTGGTCAGGTTCTTTGGTTTATTCTTGGTTTCGTGCAGTTTAGTGTGGTTTGGAGAAAGCCTGAACATTTCCTATAAAAATAGAATGTTCTCTGCATGTTAGGGGTTCCTCTCCCAGCTGTTCCTGCTCTAGAAGGAGAAGAGAGTTGTGTGGGTCTGTTTTGGAAATGAAGAGAAAGGAGATGGTTTTGGGGTGGACGGAAAAGGAAATGAGGCCGAGCGAGGTTTTGACCTGAGGGAGAAAGAGAAATCGGGTTGTGGGTTTGAAGGGGCTTCTCCTTCGTCGTGTTGGATGCTTAAGGAAGAGAATTTGTGCTTAAGGCATAAGAAGAGGAGAAGGGAGATCCATCTTCTTCATGTGTGAAGAGAAGGAAGAGAATTTGTGCTTAAGGCATAAGAAGAGGAGAAGGGAGATCCATCTTCTTCATGTGTGAAGAGAAGGATGTGAGTTTTTGGTGGTGGATTGTGAGAGACAAGGAGACTCTCTCATGGCTATTGTTGTAACATCTATGTTCTGGGGAATAGAGTTTGAGATGTGTTGAGTAAACCAAAGGGGTGGATTTTAATTGATTTTGGTTTAATTAAATCATGGTTTAATCTAATTAAACCAAAAATCCCTTAATCTCCCTCATAAAGTCACACCTCCTCTCTATTTTTTTGCTATTGTCGACATTGTTATCAGAGAGAGGGAGAGAAAGAGAGAGAACTCTTGGTTATTTGTTGTAAAGGAGGAAGAAAAGGAGATAAAACTTTTTCCTTAGAGTAAAGAGAGAAAACAGAACTGTCAGAGTTTGGGAGAAGGAGGATCCGACTGCTCAACTCGATTCGGAAGGTATTGAGTTTTGGTAGGGTTGTATTCGTAGACTCTCCTTTTTACAGAAGTGAATTTGAGATAATATTCTAGGAGATATAGACAATTTCGTGGGACGTTTCTTCTCAATCACGGATTGAGACCAGCGGATGGATTGGAAAGTTAACCATTTGTTTTGATTTCGTGGTTTCACTTGTGAGATTGTTCTTTTCTGTTTTTCCTGACAGTTTGTTTTTAATGTTTGTTTGTTATTGTGATTGGTTGTAGGAGCGAGTTTAGCTATTCTTGGCAATTGGAGAGCCTCTCTTTTGGTTGTAGCTATTTTTGTGAATCACTTCTTATGGTGAGTGTGTGACCATGGGCTTATCTGAGCTATTAAGTTGTATGACTTGTTTTGTGTGAAGATGTGTAGGTGTGGTGCATGTATTATTGGATGTTCTGTTTAATGACTGGTTTGTTATGTTTTATTTGTGGTTTCTTGTGTATATAGCTCGTAGATGGGAAGATCGCCTCACTGAGTATTTCTCGTAATACTCACGCATCTCATTGTGTTTGTGGTGTAGGTAAAGACAAATTATGATCGTGGAATCAAGGCAATGAAGAAGAGAATGTTCTAGTGGCTCGATTGGTTGTTGTCTGGCTTCCGTATGTTGCTAGATTTGAGTCCTTGGAATGTTGTCTAAGAATGATGATTCTTTGTTTTATATTGGATTTATTTATTGGTTTAATTGTTATGGAATTAATACTAGTTATTTTGTTATTGGTTAATTCATTGGTATAATGGTATTGTTTATGTTATCTGCTGTTGTTTGATTGGAGTTAGGTTGTTAGTGAGTATAGGATCACTAGATTATTATTTATTTTTATTTAAAAAAAAAAAAAAAGTTGGTCCGGTCGTTTCAATTTGGTATCAGAGCCCTTACGGTTCTAGGTAGGATTTGCTAGGCTTTGTGTTGTAGATGTTGTGGATTTCCATGCTTTGATTGATTATGTGAGTTAGTCAATTGTGTGTGGCATAGAGTCCTAGAACTTCCTCTTTGAGCCTTCAATGAGATTTCACGGTATGTTGTGTTTTTCTTTGTGGTTTTGTTTTGTTTTATGCTTGTTAGCCTCTTTCTTGAAAGAGCAGAGGTTAAAGATGTTTGAGTTGTTGGTCGTGGACATGGACGTGATCGTGGTCGTGGCCGGGCAGTTTCCCGAGGCCAGTGAGTGTGTGGTCAAGAGTTCCACGAGAAGGCACGTCAGAGGGTCGCAAGCTTATCATGAGGGACCAGAGGGGGGTTAGCCGGTGAGTTTGCCGAGAGGGATGGGAACCCAGGTGTGGGGTTGCAGCAGGTGGAGCCCAGGTTCGAGATGATCGCTTGGCGGATCTGTTGACGTGCTGTTGGAGCGGTTACCGAGAGGGGTACCAGTTGAGGCTCCAGTTGTGCTGCATGTAGCAGGGTGCAGCCGAGGGCTGCGGATGTTGAGGAGTTTCCATCATATCATAGGAGGATGGAGCAGTTGTAGATGATACATGTGAGATTCTTCTCAAAAGGTATCGAGCCTAGAGAGGAGGATAGGTGGATGAATGCAGGTAGAGCAGATATTTCTCCGTTGGTGGGTGATCAAGTTTGATTATGGAACTTGAGTGGACATGTGTGACATTGTAATGTTATACTCGGGCCATGGGAGGTACTTAGGGTCGGGAGAAGTTTGTAGACGTTAAGGCTTGTTTCTCCTAAGGGGATGGTGATTCACATAGATACCGATAGCTCGAGAGACTGTGGGCCCAGAGAGTGGTAGAGGGGATGGTGTTCACCTGAGGAGATGAATAGTTCCCTTGATACCAAGATCTCGAGGATTGTGGTCTAAGAGTGAGACGGTATGACTCAAAGACAGTGGTCTAAGAGTGAGATCGCTATGGCTTGAAGGTTGTGACCTAAGGGTGGATGAGTTTGGAGCAAGCAATGTCTAGGACGTGAGTATAAGCATAACGACTGAATGTAGACCTAGGGATATTGATGGATTTTGGTTGTGTGGCCGATGGTGCTGGAGTTGTAACGCCCGACCGGCACCTCTCAGTGGGCCTCATGTCCACTCCTATTCCATGTCCACTCCTAGTCCATGGACCCACCTTCTTTAATGGGCCTCACGTCCTCTCACTAGGCCTGTGAGCCCATCCACATCTGACGGCCGGTTTGCTACGTCCGGGAGGTTTTAAAGACTTGTTACCGTCCCTAAAAATCACCACATGATCTTTCTCTATGTTTTTTCCTCACTCGCACAGTTCCAACAATCACTTTCCAGAAGGTCATCCATCCTGTGACAATTGCAGATCAAGCACGTTTAACTCTGGAGTTCTCTCAGGACTATAGACCAAAAAGATATGTGCACTTTGGTGACATAGGTGGGCAAGTCAATTCCTTTTAAACCTCTGCGCAAACCAGGATGTCACAAAAACAACATCGTTTTATCATTTTTGCGTTTGTTCTAGCAAAGAACAAAACATCGTCCTTTTACAATTGGGGGAAAAAATTAAATTAGGGTTTTGTGTTCTTACTCTTGTCGTAGATGAAAGTGAATTTCACAAAACAGAGAGTGAGTGTTCTGTCGAGATATGTGGTTTGTAATCGAAGGAGTCGAGATATCGTTTCACTTAAACGTGTTCGAAGGTCTAATCTGGGGTCCGTGAGAAGATAAAATCAGGTAACAATTTGTTTTTCAGTTTTGCAGTTTTTGCACTATATGCTGATGAAATAAGCGAGTTGTCGCTTGTTTTGATGTTAGTTTTTTAATATCGTTTTCAGTATGAACGCTGTTTTCAGTATGAACACTGTTGAAGTAACACTCTTTGTTTATCACGGTTGGAGTTGGTCGACTAATGATGATGGGAATTCTTATATTGGTGGTAAGATGTCAACGATTGAGTGTAAGACTGAAGAATTTTATGCAATAATGGGGAATCAATTGGGTGAGTCATTTTACTGGAAGAAGTTGTGGTATTTTTACCCTTTTGAAGAAACTAAGGGGCGAAAGGAATTGAGTGGAAGGAGTTTCAATAAGATGTGTGATGGAGCTCGATGGGTTAAGGTTGTTAACATGTTTTTGACCGAAGCAACAGAGGAACACGAAGAATATGAGGAGATTGGTGGTGAGCCATGTGAGGAAGAACTAAGAGTTGAAAGAAATGTGGCTCCTTTTGCTGATGAAGATGAGGATGAAGAGTTTGACTAACATAATCTCCTCCCAATTTTGATAATGAAGGTGACGAGGTGAGTTATGTGAGATGCAAGCGAGGAAGTGGTCAATTGAAGATGCATCAAGTGTTTGAAAGCTTGGATGAGTTCAGAGATGCCTTAGTATATTATGCATTAAAAAGTGGATGTAATACTATGGTCACCCGATGGATAAAAGACAAGTGTTCTGCAATGTGTGGAGTAGAAGATAATGAAATCCCTTCTGAATTCTGAATGGAAGATCTATTGCACCTATAAAGAGCCAATTGGAAAGTATCAGGTGAAATCAATTAAAGATGAACACTTTTACACGTTGGATAGATATTACAAGATCTTTAAATCAAGAGTTCTTGCAAATATTTTTCTTAAATCGAGAACAATGGAAGAGACTGTTATAAAAAAACTTCACATGAGATGAATGTAGAAAAGGAAAGAAGAAGGCAATTGATATTCTGAATTTCTGATTGTCACACTTCGATAATGCAAATTAAAATAAGTTTTAAATTTGTATAATATCAAATCAAACAATTAAGATCATTCATTTGTTAGATATAAAAGTTATTCGACTGATTACATTTTAGTCCACTCTAAATTAATGCACCAATTTTAGGTAGATTGGTTTTACTAAACTTGAAAGTGGATGCACAAATTATTGGGTTCGTTCAATGCATAATTAATTGGCTTTAGGATATCAACCAACAAGAGTGTTTGTTAAATTTATTCGACTAACTGACTAATGATTACTTTCTTATCCACTCTTTTTTGCTTTTTGTGTCGGTATTTATAATAATCAACTCTAAATTGATAATTTTAGGTTAATACCTTTAAATCAATAGAGATAGATTATCTAAACTAACAATTATTTTTTTCTGTTCACCAAAAAGCAATTATTTTTTCTGAATTTTGAAGTTTTGGGTATAGACTCATACACCAATTATCTCAGAATAGAGACAAGTGTGTAATAAATTGTCTCTCCCAACGAGATATCAAACTCGTGAAGTTATTTTAATGCAGTGGTCAATATTAAGTCCTTAATGTACAAGACACCATCACACCAGGGATCGAGTCACGCTCCTTACGAATATAGGTATTTGACTAATGGGCCGACCTGTTGTGCCTCAATGGCTGACCAAAAAAAAAAAAAAATCAAACTCTGTCCACATAGTTGGAGAGAAATGTTGGCCTATGATAAATATATGATTTTCACAAAAACATATAACTGTATCTTTCAAAAAATGAACTTCATTTCAGCTTTAAACACACAAAATTGTAATTGGGGAAGAATTTGAATTGTATGTACTGAAAGTTTCAAATCACGATTTTCTAAAAGTTCATTTTTGGGATATCTTGGTAATGTATGTAGCATGACCACAAGTATAATTCTTGGGTTCATCTTGAAGGATGAACCTCTCTTGTTCACCCCCTATTAATTAATCAATCATAATTTATATCATGTACTCTAATTAAACAAACAAAATTAATTAGTCTTATCTAACATAACTTAATAAGTAAAATAATACTAAATACGAATTTAAAGTCATTAACCCTAACATTATTTATAGTTTTAGTTATAAAATCTAAATTCTAACCATTTTTTATAAACTCAAACCGACATATAAATTTGTTTAATTGTAAAATCTAAATTCTAACAACTCTTTTATAAACCAAAATAGACATATTATTTTATTTTTATTGTAAAATCTAAACCTTAATACTTCCAAAATGACATATAGTTTTGTTTAATTGTAAAATCTAAACTCTAATTAACCCCTCTTTTATAAATTCAAACCAACATATAAATTTGTTTAGTTGTAAAATTCAAATCATAATTCTTTTTTATAAACTCGAACTAACATATAATTTCATTTAATTGTAAAATATTAACATTGTCTCTTCTTTTATAAACTAAAACCGACATATGATTTCGTTTAATTATAAAATTTAAACTCTAAAACTCATTTATAAATCCAAACCGATATGTATAATTCCATTCAATTGAAATCATAATCATTTTATATGAATTCAAACCAACATATAACCTTGTTTAGTTATAAAAAAAAAACTCAAACTCTTATTTATAAACCCTAACTGATGTCTACAGATTTTGTTTATCCAATTTGTTTGTTTTTTCAATTTAATTTTAATTTTAAAGCTAGTATTAAATGACATATTGTTGTATTTTGATTGATTAAGTAAGAACACGTGAATAAACAAATTCGCCCTTTAGGAATAAATCCAAAAAAAAGGGTCAATTTGTGTGATAACCAAAATCACTAATAAAATAGCACCTAATTCAAAAAAATAGGAGAATAGGATGATTGTAGAGTAAAATTACAATTTTATTGTTTTGTGGTAGTGTAGGGCAGTGGTGGCTGGTGGCCGCCAAAGGTGGTGACCGTCAGAGATGGTGGCCATCGAAAATGGTCGGAGGTGGTTGCTGGAAGTGGTGGCCGGAGGTGGTGACCCGAAGTGGTGGCCGGAAGTGGTGAACCAAAGTGGTGGTCAGAGGTGGTGACCGGTATTGATAGCCGGAAGTAGTGGCCAGAAGTAGTGACCGGAGGTGGTAGCCGATAGGTAGTGGTTGGAAATGATGGTAGAGAATGGTAATAGAGAAATAATCTTGTAACTATTATATAAAATACATATTATATCACATTTTTATGGTTAGTATAAGTAATGAATGAATTATTAAAAAAAAATTGTTATACAATGCAATTCCCCATTAAAAATTGTAACGTGTTTCCAATTTTTATTGGTCAGAAAAAAAAAATTGATTCATGTTGTGGTAAGCCTTTAGCTTTAAATAACGTTTTTATCATCTTCAAAACTGTAAAAGTTGGAACTAATCTTGGGATTTCATTAGTTAAGAAAATATAATATATTTTTTTATTGTTTCCTCTTACAACCTATCGGATAACCCCAAAGGGTTCATTGAACTTTTTATTCATCTTAATGCAAATCTTGCATATTGCAAAATATAATACTAGTAGATTATTAACAAGAAGAGAGTATAAAGATTGCTAAAATGAGTAGTTTTAGTTGTATATAACTATTAGGTCGAGTGAATAGCATTTGAAACTGTAACTTCATTAATCAAATTAACGTCTTCTTAATACTTTTATAAACCTTATATTATACGGAGTTGATCAAATATCAACACTTCAAAAATCCAAAATAAAGTATACATGATGAATCAATTATCAATGATTTTGGAAAGTATAAAGAGAACTTGGTCCACCTATATTCAAATTTATTAATCAATTTAATGATTTATGTATATATTCGTAGTCAAATTCACGTACCTTTTAGTTTATTTTGTTACTTGTACAAAAATATGAACAATACATGAATTTATTAATTACGTATATTTAATATATCAATTTACTCAAATTCACGTACTTTCTTGGGTACGTTTTTTCTAGACTGGAAATAGAGCTCAAATTCACTAATTATCAAAAAAAAAAAAAAAAAAAAAAAATACTACAATAAAGACTGGAAATAGATCTCAAATATGTAGCTATAAATATACACCCATATGCAACCTATACTTTGCAACGTAACAAAACAAATAAAGAAGCAAAGTTTGGTTCCTTCCTCTTTTACAGGCGCAAGTACGACCTTTTTGCTATCTCTACACAAAAGTTTCATCATGATCTATTCCTCTAAAAAGCTGTTCTTGTTCTTCCTCTCCTGCATTATAATGATATCCAACTACAACACTAGTGGCTTCTTAACCGCAACAAATAGCGTTGGTTTGAACTACGGCCTCCTCGGAGATAACCTCCCAACTCCGTCCAATGTTCTCAACCTTTACAAGTCCATAGGCATTAAAAAAATCCGAATCTTCGACCCCAGCACAGAGGTTCTTAAAGCCTTACGCGACCACGGCAATATTGAAGTTACTGTTGGCGTTAGGGACCAGGACTTGGCTGCTCTTGCAGCTAGCGAAGAAGCTGTTAAGGGCTGGTTTGTGACCAACATCGAGCCTTACTTAGCCGACGTCAACATTTCGTTCATTACTGTTGGTAATGAAGTCATCCCTGGACCAATCGGTCCGCAAGTGCTTCCGGTCATGCAGTCTCTCACCAACCTCGTCAAGTCAAGGAATCTTCCGATCTCGATAAGCACGGTGGTGGCTATGTCGAATCTCGAGAAATCATACCCACCGTCCACTGGAAAGTTCACGTCCCAGGCGCGAGAACAACTTGTCCCCGTGCTAAAACTGTTGTCTCAAACAAGTACGCCTATCCTCGTCAATATTTACCCTTACTTCCCTTACGCATCCGACCCATCGAACATCCGTCTCGACTATGCTACCTTCAACACTGAGGCCATCGTAGTCCAAGATGGACCATTGGGCTATTCAAACATGTTTGATGCAATCTTCGACGCATTCGTGTGGGCAATGGAGAAGGAAGGCGTGAAAGGTTTACCAATGGTGGTGTCCGAGACCGGATGGCCATCAGCCGGAAATGGGAACCTAACCACACCGGATATCGCGGCTACCTACAATAGAAATTTTGTGAAGCATATAGTAAGCGGAAAAGGGACGCCTAAGAGGCCCAACAAAGGCTTCGACGGGTTTCTATTCGCAACGTTCAACGAAAATCAAAAGCCGGCCGGTACTGAACAGAATTTTGGGTTGTACAATCCTACTGGTATGAAACCCATCTATAAGCTATTTTAAAGTGTGAAAGTTGCTTAGACTTTTCAGTTCACTAATAAGTGAGATTAACACATGTGATAAGCTATTGGCTTCTGTGAGATTGGTGATGAGATCTCGTAGCGGAACTTAATTGACATTAAATTTGGTAGTTAAAACTACTTTCTCCGGTTTTAGTTAATGGATTCCTTCATCCATCATAAGAGTATGCCATTTGTTTCGTATCCGTCTTGTTTGTGCATTTCTTAAATGAATATATTTTTTAATATTTATATATTGTTAAGCAAATCAGTCTCCCAAATTGTTTCAAAAATCAAGGTTTAAATAAATCTTAACAAACTGCATTCGTGTTGAATAATTACAGCGATCTTGATTACACAATGTTCTTTAGCATAATATGATTAAGATTAAATCCTTTTAACTTTGGAAACTCGTGTGAATTAATGTTTCGATATGAATTTAGGGTTGAGCCCCAAATTTGTTTTTGCAAATCTTGACAAATGTTTTTGGAGTTAGTCATCTTTTATAAATCCAAAAAAGTTTTACCTCTTACTAAATAAAATTTAATAGTAATCCTAAATGTCCATGTTAACTATTACACCGACTCCAAGACATACAATTAACTCAAAAACTAACGATGATATCTCATTTTCATGCTAATGTATTCGAACACAAATGTTCTTTACCGATCCAACGAATCTTTACTTTCTTTATTCCACATTGACAATTCGTAATAGCACTTGTTATACAAAAGAGTTTAAAAACTAGTCATGCATTGATGCCATTACGACGGATATACGAACAAAACTTCCTCTCCCTTCAACACGTTTTCTTATTACCAAAACCAATTAACTTCGGTCCCAAACCAAACTACCAAATGCAATTTACCGTTGCTTGTTGTGAACCATTGTGAGTTGTGAAAATCATATATTTTTCTTGAGACTCCATTTTGGATCCATCTCTTCTTCATTTTTTTTTTTTTTTTGCATTTAGGCCTTGTTCGTTTGGTGAACTAGACATAATATCAGGATATAGTATCAAGACAGAGTATTTAGACACAACATCTAGATGATGTTCGTTTGTATTATTGGTTAATGTGTCCATAAATTATATTTGGATGCAATTATGTTTGTTTTGTAAGTTGATATTTCGAAAATAAAATTTTGCGGTTTGCGGGAAAATGCAATTATGTTTGCGGTTTTAGCGAGAAAATAAAATTTTGCATTTTTGCGGGAAAACTTAATTTTGTGAGTTGGCCAAAAAACAAGATTTTGCGGTTTGGGGGGAAAACGAGATTTTGCGGTTTGGGGGAGGCAAACAAGATTTTACGGTTTTGACGGGAAAATAAAATTTTGTAGTTTTAGCGGGAAAATAAGATTTTGTGGTTTTAGCGAGAAAATAAAATTTTGCATTTTTTTGCGGGAAAACGTAATTTTGCGAGTTTGACGGAAAAACGAGATTTTGCAGTTTTGGCGGGAAAACGAGATTTTGCGAGTTTGGCGAGAAAATAAAATTTTACATTTATGCGATTTTGGCGAGAAAACGAGATTTTGCGGTTTTGGCGAGAAAACGAGATTTTGCGGTTTTGGCGGGAACGAGAATTTGTGAGTTTGGCGAGAAAATAAAATTTTGATTTTTTTGCGGAAAAACGTAATTTTGCGTTTTTGACGGGAAAACTTAATTTTGCGATTTTAGCGAGAAAATGAGATTTTGTGTTTTTACCAATTATGGATGAGTTTACCTCATCCAAACTCTCCAAAAAAACTCATCCAAAAATTAAGTTTTTATTTTATGAGTTTTCAAACCTAATCCAGTTCATTTCTTAATTATTACTAAACAAACGATAATAAGCATCTGCGTCTAGATACTACGTTTGTTTCACCAAACGAACAACACCTTATACGTTTAAAAGCTAAGCAAAACACAGCTTTATATCATATTAAAAACTGTTTAAAAATTGCCGACATGAAAAAGGACTATTCTAAAATTAAGTTTTAAGAAAAAAACAAAAACAAAGGATTGTGATGCTTAAGATTGCGACGTGGTAGGGAGTAGGGACTCGATCGGTGAGGGTTTTGTAAGAGCATGAGAAAAAAAGATCCTTGCGATTGACTGATCCGTCCTTACAACTAAGACACACCCAAAAGCTTCTTATTTTTCTTCCAAAACTAAAACTAGTTAACTTCGATTCCAAACTACCAGGAATGCAGACAAGTATTGCTTGTTATCAAAACCATTGTGAGTTGTGACAATCTTATATTTTCTTTGAGACTCCTCCTTCATTTTGAATCCATCTCTTTCTCCATTCTTTCTGCATTTATAGATTTTTTAAAAACTAAGCAAAAAACAAGCTTTTTAGTTTTTATTATATCAAAAACTGTTTAAAAATTGCCGACTTGAAAAGAAAGAAAAAAAAAAAAAAAAGACTATTCTAATTAATTGTAAGTATTATGAAAAATAAACTAAGGGGAAAAACAAAAATAAAGAAAGTGATGCTTAGATTGCGATGTGGTAGGGAAGGACTCGGTGAGGGTTTTGTAAGAGCATTAGAAAGAGATCCGTGCGAGATTGATCCGTCCTTAGTTACAAACTTCTTCTTCTTCATCTTCTTCTTCTTCCTCTCGTCTCTAAAAATCCTTCCTTTATTTCTGGGTCTTCTCGAATTATTTTCAATCTCTCTCATTCACAGACACTTACAAGTCCGATCTCATTCATCTTCGGATCCAAAACACCATGGAGGTTGAAGAAGAAGTGAAACGAATCGTCGAACAAGTTAAAGAGCTTCACGACTCTTCCACCTCCTTCGTATCTTCTTCTTCCCAAGAAGAGCTCTCTCTCCGTAAAAGAGCCTCCGTCGTTGACTCATCAATCCGCCGTCTCCACTCAACCCTTGTCTCCGACAAGCATCTCGATCCCAAACTTTTCGAAAAGGTCAAATTTTTACAAAAACCAATCTCTCTCTCTCTCTCTCTCTCTCTCTCTCTCTCTCTCTCTCTCTCTCTCTCTCTCTCTCTCTCTCTCGATTTCTCCGATTCTTAAATTTGTCTTCTTGGGTTACAGCTAGAGGAGGATCTGCAACGTGCTAGATGCATGCTTGCTGATGGAGACACTTCATCGTTTCTTCCCTCCAAACCTCAAGGTTCTGAATCTCTCTCCCTTTTGAGATCAATCAATGATCTAATCTCAGATTCAAGTTTTTTTTTGTGTTGATACAATTGTTAAAAGGATTAGACTTTGTGTCATGTTTGAAAAGCAGGACGCTTTGTAAGAATGTTTTTGGGACCTGTGAATGTTAAAGCTTCACGGAAAGATATACAGCTTAAAGTTAAAGAAGAATACAATAGCTACAGAGTTAGTATTATGCATTTCCCTCATTAATGTGGTTGGTTGGATCTTGCTTTGATGTATGAATCTGGTTAAAATTACTTGTCTTTTTACATGGGAACAGGATAGGACAGCTCTTCTTTTTCTTGTTTTCCCTGCAATTCTTTTGACATTAAGATCTTATGTGTGGGATGGATGTTTGCCTGCATTCCCTGTTCAGCTCTATCAGGTATATATATATATATATATATAATGGTTGAGTTTGTGTTTCAGTTTGAGTTACTTAAGCTATGTTTGTTTCGGATTGACATGTAATCCTCTTTTATCAGGCTTGGCTTCTGTTCCTTTATGCTGGTTTGGTTATGCGAGAGAACATTTTGAGAGCTAATGGGAGTGATATCCGTTCATGGTACTCTAATCCTATTCCTTAACAGTTAGTTATGATTGTTTTGCTATTGGTATCCAGTGTTTTAAATTTGAAATATTCTAGGTTGATGTAATTTTGTTATGCTGCTGAAATTCACATGATGTAACTTTGGGTAGACTAGATCATTATGTTGTGTTTTGCTACACTGTTCTGAGGTTTAAAATTCATTAGGTTTCTCCCTCCTTTGAGAGCAGGGTTCATTTTCTTTTGGACCATTCTCTTTAACCCATGAAAAATTACTATAAACTTTAGGTTGTTAGCGTGACTCAAGAAACTCATCAAATTTATTGTCACTGCCACTCGGTTAATGTTTTGCTACTCGTTGTGTTTTGCTCTTTTTTTGGTACCTCTCTAGGCTTATACTGATCGCACTGCTGGTGAAGGACATTAGAATTTAGTTAATGATAGTAATTGTTGTCTAGGAAATGTAATGCAGAAGGTTTTACACTGTGATTTACCTATAATTTGTCTCCTGTTTGGTATTAATTGGAAATATTGGAGAGCTGTTAAAGAGGTAGCTTACTTTTGTTGTCAGTTAGAGATTGATTCTTTAGATCATTTAGAGAATAGATGAGAAACTTTAGTGGCCTATAAAGGCCTCAGTGGGTAGAGGATTTTGATCTGCAGTGAATCATGTTATGTAGACTGATTTTAGTGTGTATGATCTTATCAACATATATTATCGCGTGTGTTGGAGATGACTTAAACCATTGGACTGATATGCATTTGCAGGTGGCTTTATCATCATTATTTTGCCATGGCAATGGCCCTTGTCAGTCTCACTTGGGAAATCAAAGGTCAACCAAACTGTGTTCAGAAGCAGGTAGTGGTCATTAACTTTATCATATACGCATAGTAAAAGCTACCATGCAAATGTATTGATCGTTCTAAATCTTTGCAGAAAGGAGTGCTTCTTTTCCTCCAATGGGCTATGATGCAAGGTGTTGCGATGCTTCTGCAAAATAGATATCAACGCCAAAGATTATACACTCGCATTGCACTTGGAAAGGTGCCATACTATTTGCATTTTTTCTCTGGCCCGAATCCTATTTGCCACTATAAAATGGCTGTAAAAGTGTGCATTATGGTCGTTTTCAGGCTAAAAGGATGGACGTTGTATGGGGAGAAACAGCTGGAGTAGATGGGCAATTGTTGCTATTATTTCCTATTTTGTTCACTTTACAGGTAACAGTTTTACCCTTAATCAATTTCACATAAGGTTATGCTAGAGCATATTAAAGCTTCATATTTCCTTCACCATAAGACCAGGGTTGTATAGGTTAGCTGGTGGCTGGTAGCTATTATTATATACTTGGAACTTAAATCTCTTTGAAGATATATACTAAGTAAAACCAAACTTCATGATGTCCTCTTAAACTTGTAAGATGGTCGAAACAGTGAAAGATCACCAGTTTAAGGGAAACTTCAGACTCATATTAAGTTCATAAGCTTGTTTATCAGATTGTAGCTAAACATGTTTTTATTCTACTTTGGAAACTCAGGGCTTTGAAGCATATGTGGGACTGCAGTTGCTTAGGACAGTATTTATGGGGGTAGTCGCTGAATGGCAGGTATATATCTATCTTCTGGCAGCATTTGTGTATTATAATATTATTCAATTGGTTTATTCACGCACCAGTCTGACGAAAAACATAAAATAGTGATGTAGACGATACTTGAATTAATATCATCGATATAGGAAACTCTTGTCCCTCTTGTTTCTCACTTCCAACCGAGTAATCCGCATAGTATGGTTTATCACAATGGTTTTCTGATGATAACGTGAATACTGGGGCAGGTATTGGTTTGTGGCATTCTTCTGGTTGTGATGGCCATTGGAAACTTCATAAATACAGTAGAGACATTAATGGTGAAGTCAAGGTTTAAGGCTAAGATGAAGAGAAGTAAAAGCAGAGCAGAACTCGACTAAACTTGCTAACTTATTATATAACTACAGCTTTATAGTCTCCAACTGTGGATCTTTTTCCCCATTATTTGTTTTACTTTCATAAATTTTGTTTTCTTGCGGCAAAAGTGACCTAAGAGTCTGGAAAAAAAAGGGGAGCGCCCTTTCTTTGTGTAAATGGAAGTGGGACTTGATGGATTGAATCGTGTTTTCAACTAACACTTGTTGGGTTTCCAATTATCAGATCCTTAAAAATGGTGTTGAACTTAAATTTGTATCTTTGTCTTTGTTCTTGGTACTTCCTCGTCAAAGGATCAATATATTTTACCTAGAATTTTTGGGCTTATACCAAGTAATCTCCTTGGTCTTTTCTCCATTGTTGATATTCGAACTCGTGACATTGAATACAACTTTTGTAACTTTTTGGGTAGGTAGTAGTACACTTGTGTTGTTCTGAGGATTTACGTGGTTTGGAGAAAAAAGACACAGAACAAAAGAATAGAGAGAATATTATATGGTTTTGTAGACAAGAAAAGATAGACAAAGCCTAATCAAAAAGGAAACTACACATGCATGTGATCAGTTACTTATACAGAGATCTTAATCTTTTGAGTTAATGGTGAGATCACATGTGAAAATGTAGATTACATGTTGGCTTTTTTATAAGGTGACCCTCATTATACGTAATTAAAACAAAAATAAATGTAAAGTTGAGAGTCTAATTAATAAAAGAAAACAACAAAGGCACATGGGTAGGACAGGCTCATTGGTGTATTTTATACACAACAACTACATTGTAATATATCTGTATAATTAGATACATATACGTAAATATATACAAATGATTGCACGTTGGGGCAGCTGTGTAAGAAGACACAAAGAGGTGAAAGCAAGTTGGCAATCAAAGTGGTACTTACTCTTTTCTTACCTGTACCCATTTCCTCCATTATTACTCTCTCTATCAAAAAAGATACAGAATCTTTTCTTTTCTTCTTCTTTATTTTTTTTTCATTTTTTTGGGTGTGATCATGCTGTCTCAATCCATGTTTCTATATTCTCTTATATTCAAATATAACCATCTTCTTCTTTTTTTAATACGAATAGATTAAATTTACGGTAAATTCTGAAACAGTTTTCTTGAAAGTATTTAAAGAAAAAACCATAAAAAATATATTAAAAACAAGAAGGATGAACGATGAGTTAACATGAGAGTGGCACGAGTCTTGTCGTTGTAAGTACAAAAGCCTGCACATGCTTTTGATTGTAAGAGCTAAAAAATGAAAAAATAAAGGAGAAAGTTGAAACAAAAGAACAAAACTTTGAGCGACCCTGTTTAACTGATTGTGACACCAAAATGAATAATGGCTTATCGGATTGTATTTGTGGGCGCCGCAAAAAGGATAACAAAAAAAACTTAAAAACACAAAGAGATTCTTCTCTTTTCTCTCTTCTCCTCTCAAAACTATAGGCTTTTGTTGAATGAGTCTTTCTTCTCAGTCAAAATAAAAATATAAAAGCAAAGTGAATAAGCCAATCTCAAATCATCTATCAATTCATATATGTTTCTCTTGTTTATCAAGAAAGAAAAAAAAATAAACAAAAAGACTCTTTATTCCCCAATTAACCAATCAACAAATGTTTTAAGAAGAAAAAAAGAAAAAAAAAAGTGTGAGACTTGCTGATGAGTTACAACTCCAAATAATCTAAAAGACTAGAGCTTTTGTTCATGTGGGTGTGTGTGTGTGATGAACAATGTTGTTGAAGAAGGAAAACAATGAACAAGAGAAGAAACAAACAAGAGAGACAAAAGGGAAAGAATGTGAAAAAGAATTGTATTCACTGAAAAAAAATCAAAGATCGATGAGACCTTTTGATTTTTTTTTTTTTTTCAGTTTGTGGTGTCAGATGTGTGTTTGTGTGTTTGTGTTTTGGGTTTTTTGGGTGTTTTTGCTTAGAAACTATGCACACATAAGTACATTTTTTTCTTGAAACAATGGTTCTGTTTTTTTTTTTTACTGAACCATTGTCAAGAAAGGTGGCTCGGTGTGGCCATTGCCTCCTCTGTTTGCAGGGCTCTGAAACGCAATTTCGAAAGCCGCGGACTTCTCATCCTCGTCTAGTTCTTCTTCATCCATCTCCTCTTCTTCTTCCTCCATGTTGTTATAATTGTGAGACTCTTCAATCTTTTCATACTCACCTATCATTGACTCTTGTTGCTGCTGCTGTTGTTGTTGTTGTTGTTGCATCAGCTCTCTCATCACAAGGTCTTCTGGCTTCAATTCCAACAAATCATATTTCAGTTATCAAAGAACACAAACCAAATCACATTTTGAGAAAGAAAAGCAAAGTTTATACCTTTTCTGTTCCTTGTGGACTTTCCTCTATAGGCTCCAACTCCTCACTTGAAGCAGCTGACCCATGAGGTTGAACGTTAACAACTCCTTCTTGAGGCGGTTTCACCGCAGAGACCGGACTCTGCTTTTGTTCCTGAGGTAAACCAGAAGAAGTGCTTGTACCGCCTCCACCACCGAGTACCTTGTTGCGGTAAAGAAGATCGAGACGGTGAAAGTAAGGACACGTCTTAGCATCTTGAGGACGTTTCTTGTTGCTTTCTTTAACTTTCTTGTAGTACTTGTTAATGTTTTCCCATTTCTCTTTACATCTCTTTGCGTTTCTGTTGTATCCCATTCTCTTCATTGAAGTAGAGATCTCTTCCCATAGAAGTCCTTTAGGGACATTATCTTGATACCTTGGTTCCATTCCACTTCTCAAGTTTATAAGCGCTAGTATCTCCGCCTTTGGCCATCTTGACGATGAAGGTAATGATGATTGTTCCGAGCTCACCATCATCTCTTGTTGTTGCTGTTGTTGTTGTTGTTGTTGTTGTTTCTGTTCTGGTTGATGAGGAAGATGAGGAAGAATCTGTTGTTGCGGAATCGCCATTATTGGTTGTTGTAATTGAGACTGAGCTGTTGATAATGGTGGTTCTTGAGCACGTTTAGCGGCTGGGGGCGGTTGAGGCGGTTGATGGGGCGGTTGAGGCGTTTGAGATGATAAGGAAGGAGGTAACTGAATAGTGTGGCCAGTAATTTTCTGAATCAATGAAATGATTGCGGCGTCACGAGAAGCAGAGGCGGCTCGTTCTTGAGACATGACCTCATGCTCTCGAGCTAACCGAGACATTTGCTGACGTTTCCAAGCTTCTTCACGATCAAGACGTTCTTGTTCTCTCTTCTCAAGCGCTTCCAAGAAACTCCTTTGCATAGCCGCTTGCTTCTGCATCACTTGTCTAACCAAACCTTCGAATAGTTCCATCATCTTACCTCCTCCGTGATTCCCACGTTTGCGTTTGCGGCTACTTGAACCGGCAATGTTAGCTTGATCCACGCCCATATCGTCCTCCTCATCATCATCAGACCCCATTCCTGAAGCCGTGGATGAGCTATGAGACGAAAAAGCAACTCCCGGAAAGGTCGGAGCCATTGGAGGAGGCTGTGGAGTAGGAGTAAAAGTGACAGTATGCGTTTGAGGCGGTTGCGTTTGCGGTTGAGAGAATACGGGAAATGGAGAAGAAGAAGAAGTAGGCATGAGAATGGGATTAGCAACAGAGAGAGGAGTGACGTCGAGGGACGATGAAGGAGGATGAGAAGGAGGAGGAGTAGGAGTAGTGTTGAGAGCTTCAAGCTGAGAGAAGAACTTGTAAGCTTTACCATCATGACGACCACCACGAGTTTCTTTAGTGCGTTTGTAATATTTCTGAACGTTTTCAAATTTCTCTTTACATTTCTTTGCACTTCGTTTGTAACCTAACTCCAATAGCTTCCTGTTCAATACATTAAAAATAAAAATTCAGATTCTGTGTTAATTTTTTTTGGGTTGTCGATATTAGCTGGTAAAAAAAAAAAACAAAATTTATGTTTACTGTTCGATCGGATTTTTTTTTTTTTTTAAAAGAGTCTTGGGATTTACAAAATCGAAAACGTCCCAGAAACTCATGAGAGCCAACTCTGTAATAAACAAACAGTTCTTTAAATTTTTCTTTTCTTGGGGATGGTGAAGATGCTTTGATCTCGAATATATTATTATTTTATATACCAAACACCCAAAAAAAGAAAATTATACTAAAAAAGAAAAAAAAAACACATGCAAATGGATCTTTATTCTGCAAGAAACACCATTGATGAACAAGAAATGTAATGGAGCTAAGAGAAAGAGAGACCTGGAAACATGTTCCCAAAGAGGAGCTTTGAGAGTAGCATCACGAAAAGTAGAATCCATATCGGATCGGATCCGAAGAAGAGCAAGTGTTTCTTCTCTCGGCCATCGATTTCCCGATGAAGAAGACGCACTTCCTCCTCCACCACCACCTCCTCCACCGTCATCTGCGGCAGCGGCTGAGAATCTCATAAGCTCTTCTAAGTTAGCAGGAGGTCTTGAACTAATCGGTGAAGCTTCCTCCACCACTTCATTACCACCTCCACCTCCTCCTACTTGCTCCATATCTCTAGATTTCACCAATCTTGATGGTCTCACCAATCTTTTTTCTTTCTCTCTTTCTTCTCTAGCTAGAGCTCTCACAGTTTGGTTTAATATCTCTAGCTAGATAAAACCATTGATGATGAAATAAGAAGAAAGAGAAGCAAAGCTAAGCAGCCTTTTTTTTTTATATATAACTGCAAGTAGCTAGGGTATGCAGAAAGAGAGAGAGAGAGAGAGAGAGAGATGATGAGGATTACGAGGATGATGATGATAGATAGAGAGAAAGAGAATGAAAGCAAAGGAAGAAGTAAATAAAGCTGAAGCCCTCTTCTAACTTTGCAGCAAATTATTGTTAAACCCACTTTTCTTCACTCTCTCCCTTTTTCTTTATTTATTTGTTTTTTCTTTTTTTCATTATTCTTATTATTATTGTTTAGAAAAAATGTCCACATATTTTTATTATTACATTAAATTAAAATCCAATTTTGTTGTGTATTATTATTATTTATAGAAGGAATGCTTTAAAAGTTAAACTTGGATCCGCAAACATCTCATTGCCAGTGATCTGATTCATTTTTATTTTTTTGGGGGGTTAATTTTTCTTTTTTTTATTTGGCAAAAAAAAAAAATATAATAAACACAAAATCATGTGCCTCCCATGTTGTTGTCCTCTCCCACCATCATGTCTAAGGTGTCCACGTGGCGTTGTCTAATTGGTAGGGTATGTGACAATCAGATTTTTAGGGGAAGAGGGAAGGACAAAATTGGAATTTAAATAGTTTTTTTTACCCGATTTGAGCTGGACCAGCCTTGACATCTTCCCCCCCCCCTCTACTCTTCTGTCCTCTCCAGTTCAACAGTCTCTCTTTTTCATTTTGTGTAATATATACACAGTTATAGAAACAGAACTAACAATAGGAATGCCAAAAAAAAAAAAAAGATAATAGTAATGGAAAACTATAGTAAATTCAATTCAGTATCAATAACTTTGTAGCTGAGTAAATTTGGTAAAAGCCTAGCTGAATAATGCAAATTATGAAAACGGTTACATAAAGGATATTATAACAGATAGACTAGCAATTTTATATTCGGATGGTCCAGACTTGTCGAATCGATAACTTTAAATATGATTAGTAATTCTGCAATATTTTTGTATAGGATATATCACTTTGATAAATATAAACCATAAAAGATGTTGTTAAAATAATATTTTCATTTTTTTTGTATCGTTATTTTGGACCAAATTTAACTATTTTGTATTGTTTATCTATTTTTTTAGCATTAAAAATGTATAATTAGATATCAAACCAACTTAACTTTATTAATTCACAAAATAGAGTATTTATATAAGAGACTCTTCACAAACGATAGATTCGAGACCACGAGAATATCGGACCACAAGGCCTTATCAATAGAAGAAGATAAATACGATACAAGATACAACTTTATCCGCAATACTCCCCCTCACGGTGGAGTGTGCATGTCACGAACGCCCAATATGGATAGAATGTAATGAAACTGGTCACGACCAAGTGCTTTCGTGAAAATGTCGGCGAGCTGCTCAGTCGTACGAACGTGTTGTGTAGTAATAATGTCGTCACGAACTGCATCACGAACAACATGACAATCGTTTTCGATATGCTTAGTGCGTTCATGAAAAACGGAATTAGTAGCAATATGAATGGCGGCTTTACTATCGCAAAACAAATGAGGGGGCGCAGCCTGGTCGATGCCTAATTCTTTTAACAACTTACGAAGCCACTTGATCTCCTTAAGAGCTACAGACATAGCCCTATACTCGGCTTCTGCGGAATAATGTGAAACAGTCTTCTGCTTTTTAGTCTTCCATGAAACTGGAGAACCACCAAGCAAGACAACATATGCACTAAGCGATCGTCGTGTAAGCGGACAAGAACTCCAATCCGAATCACAATAAACATCAATAGTCAAATCCGGTGAGGACTGAAGCAAAATGCCATGTCCAGGAGAGCCAGCTAAGTAACGTACCACACGCAATGCTGCCTCCAAATGAGCCTCTCGTGGAGTTTGCATAAACTGGGCCAAGACATGAACAAAGTAACTTAACTCAGGTCGGGTATGTAACAAGTACAGAAAACGACCAACAAGACGTCGATACGACTTAGGATTCGTGAGCAGCAGACCATCATCAGTAGCAAGCTGATGATTTTGTTCAACAGGGGTATACGCAGGACGAGAACCAAGGTTGCCATGATCCGCAACAATGTCAAGGGCGTACTTACGCTATGACAAGAAGAAACCATCAGGTCCACGACTAACTTCGAGACCAAGAAAATACTTTAGCTTGCCCAAGTCTTTCATGGAAAAACAACGACTGAGATAATCTTTAAACTTTTGAAGCATGTAACCATCATTACCACAAATGATCAGATCATCAACATAGATCAAAACACGAAGCTCTATATTCTTCCGGTTATATGAGAAGAGAGAATAATCATCATACGACTGGAAGAAACCAAACCGCAAAAGAGAGTCAGACAACTTCTTGAACCAACAGGGAGGAGCCTGTTTCAAACCATATAAGGACTTGCGAAGACGCCAAACCTTGTCAGGATGTGAATGACGAAAACCCGGTGGAAGCTTCATATAGACCTCTTCATCAAGATCCCTATGAAGAAATGCATTATGCACATCCATCTGATAAACCTCCCAATTCTTTGCAGCAACAAGACGGAGGAGTGTACGAACTGTCGTCATACGAACAACCGGAGCAAAAGTCTCTTTGTAATCCTCCCCCTCAACCTGATTGTTACCAAGAGCAACAAGCCTTGCCTTGTAACGTTCCACAATACCATCGGCATTATACTTTGTCTTGTAAATCCACTGACAGCCAATCGTCACTTTGTTAGGAGGAAGATCAACGAGCTCCCCTGTTTTATTTTGTTCCAATGCCTCAATCTTGTTAGACATAGCATTATTCCAGACTTTGATCTTAACGGCTTCTTTAAAGTGTTTAGGCTCGTCATGAGCAGTGATGGCCGCAAGAAAAACACGATGAGCTGGAGAGAAATCATCATCAGAGACAAAATCTTTGAAAGGAGATAGAGAAGTACCTGGAACCGTAGCCGAAAACTGTGACGAGAAGGCAGGAAGAGCGTTGGACGATGGTGTGTAATTAACATTATAGAGGACATAATCGCTAAGCCGTACAGAAGGCGTCTTAGAGCGTTGACTTTGACGTTGGAGAGGGAGAGCCGGCACAGCCTGTAATACAGCGGGTAAACCAGATCCGCAGGAGGTGAAGGTACAATAGCAATAGCAGGAGATGATTCAACAGCCGGAACTACCGACTCCGAAACAACCGGAACAGAGGAGAGAGAAGAAGAACCATCATTAACATTGGCAACCGCCGGTGGAGAACTCTCAGTACCAGACTCCGGCACAGGAGAAACAACAGAACTCCCCCTTACATTCGAAGGAGAAACAATCCAATCATCATCACCAAAAGTCAGAGAAGGAGACGCCGAAGGTAAAGACGAGGAGGAAACAAGATTCACATAGGGAAAAACATCTTCTTGAAAAATCACATCCCGCGACACAAGAAACTCATTTCTCTCGATATCAAACACCTTCCAACCTTTTTTTCCAGAAGAATAGCCAACAAAAACGCACAAACGACTTCGCTGGCCAAACTTGTCTTTGTCTCGTGTAAGACAGTGAACATAACATGCAGAACCAAAAACACGAATCTGGTCATAGGAAGGTTTGCAACCATGAAGTAACTCAAAGGGACTGCGACCAGAATGTATAGAAGACGATGTACGGTTAATTAACTATGCAGCAGTGAGGATAGCCTCACCCCAAAACTTGACTGGTAAATTTGCTTGAAACAACAAAGCCCTAGCAACATTGAGTATGTGCCGATGCTTCCGTTCTACGCGTCCATTCTGCTGAGGCGTACCAACACACGATGTCTGATGAACAATTCCATTGGCACAAAAGTGAGAAGAGTGACACAAGAATTATGTCCCATTATCAGTTCGAGCTACCTTGACAGCTTTACCAAATTGTTTTTCCGTATATTGCAAGAAATTTGTAAGAACTCCACGTACTTCAGACTTCTCAAGTAAAAGAAATGTCCAAACTGCTCGAGAGAAATCGTCAACAACAGTCAAAAAATAAATCGCACCACAAGAGGAGGAAACTCGATACGGACCCCAAACGTCACAATGGATCATTGAAAAGCAATCAGTTGTTTTATTAAGACTATCTGGAAAAACAGCTCTCGTTTGTTTGGCTCTAAAACACACGTCATAAGACGTAGAGTCAACAGAAGACGAGGAGCGGGAAAACAAGGGTAAAGCCGAAAGAACAGAAAAACTAGGGTGTCCTAAATGCTGATGCCACAAAGCAGGATCAGAAGCCGCACTTGCCATATGAATCGTTGTTGTAGCCACATCCGTAAGATAATACACACCATCACGTTCTTGCAAAACACAGATTGTGTCAGAAAATGTGGCAAGACACTTTGTTTGTTTCAAAATCTTAGAAACAGAGATCAATGTACAGTTGAGTGAAGGCACAAAGAGGACATTTGTCAACTTGACATTATGTGAGAGTGGAAAAGCTCCCATGCTTATAGCAAAGGCCTTGCTACCATCAGCAAACCCAACTGGACCCGGTGGAATAGGAACCACATCGGTTAATAAAGAGAGAGTCCCTGTCATGTGGTGGGACGCTCCAGTATCCAAAATAACATTGCCAAATTTAGGCTTACCAGACAACTTGTCGGGATTCTCACTAGTAGCAGTGCCTTTGATGGAATTTTCTTGCAAAAGCTGAGCAAAAGCCTTCAACTGTTCCTGTATAAACTCAGGAAAAATAGACGGGTTGGAGCTAGTAGCATGTGCAACAAGAGCATGACCACGTCCATGACCACCGACATTGGAAGAAGATCCGCGACCTCTTCCTCGTCCGCCAGAGCCACGACCAGCAGTGCTCTTCTTAGCCCTCTCCGTCCACCAATCCGGAAACCCAACGAGCTGCCAACAATCTCGTTTCTGATGACCACTCCGACCACAATGAGAACAAGAACGAGATTTACCCATGATAGAGTTTGTTGTACCGCCACTGGAAGTATCAGAACGAGCCAAAAACCCAACTGCTTCTTCTCGTTGTTCACGAAGACGAGTGGAAGACAACCGTTGTTCCTCTTGTATGACTCTGCTATACACTTCACCAAGAGAAGGAAGAGGATCCATGGCAATGAGAGTAGCACAAAGACCCCCAAATCTGGATTCATCAAGTCCCAAAACAAATTGGTGAATCTTCTCTTCCTCTCTTTCTTTCACAGGTGCACATGTAGCTCCACATGTGCACAAACCACACGAACACACTGTGAGAGGTTTGTAAATTTGGTATTCCTCCCACAAAGTGGACAACTTGCCGTAGTAATCAACGACTGTTTGTCCCTCTTGTCGACAAGCACTGAGCTGACTCTTGAGTTGATGAACACAAACCTTGTTCCCAACTGAAAAACGCTGCTTCAAGTCCAACCAAAGTTGATGAGCGTTCGCGATAAAGGTTACTGTCGATTTCACCTTTGATTCAATCGAAGTCTTGATCCAACCGACGACAATTCTCCAAATTGGGATCGTCACCAGCTGGTTTAGGAATCGACCCATTGATGAAACCAAGCTTACGTTTGGCTTGGAGTGCGTTCAACATCTCCGTTGCCCATTCGTTATAATTTTCACCGTTTAAAAACACCGACGAGATCATGGAACCAAGATTGTCGGAGCTGGACAAGGTGTAAGGAGACACCACCGGAGTCACCGACTGTGGAGAATCATCCTTCTTTGTTGCAGAAGAACTATCTTCTACGAAAGACATGTTTACTTGTCACGCAAGAAACAAATTTTGAACGAAGAACAAGAAAAAATCGAAATTATCGATTAAAAGGAAAAAACTTTTTGGAGAAATTTTTGTGATCTTTGTTCCGATACCATGTAGAATTAGATATCAAACCAACTTAATTTTATTAATTCACAAATTAGAGCATTTATACAAGAGACTCTCTACAAACGATAGACTCGAGACCACGAGAATATCAAACTACAAGGCCTTATCAATAGAAGAAGATAAATACAATACAAGGCAACTTTATCCGGAATAAAAAAACTTATACTTATTGATCAAAACCTCCTATGACATATACGTTAGTTTCCTTTGATTGTATCTAAATACTTGAGATTTTTATAATTTGTTAAAACAGGAAAATAAAAAGCCAATGGTCAAGCCAAACCCACTACAAACACTATCATCATCTTATGTCCTTTTACAACATTTTTTTTTTTACTGAATTTGCAGCGGATTTAACATAGAATAGTTGATTTTGTCTAGGTAACAAAGCCAGGGGAGACTCATTTGTATACCAAAATTTTAGTAAGTGTTCTCTGGATGTTGGCATATAATCAAAAACGTTGGTTTGCAAAACTTTTTAAAAATAAATAAATGAGATGTCAGACTTAAATGTTTTTGAACCTACTGTGCTTTGTTTTCTTTTCTAATTGGTGTCTACATATAACATAATTAGAAAAAGTTGAGTCCTTTGGATTTTTAAGATGAAACTATGGTATGTTCATTTTCTTTTATTACATTTTCTTTTATGTTCATCTTGATATATCAAAATAAAAGTCAAGATGATGATATTTGTTTTGGTACCCAGATTTTTCGACAGAAAAAGTACAAATACTACAATCTAATAAAGAAACCTCATAACAATTAGGTGAAATAATGGGGTAAGTACATTAGAGGTAGTAAAGAGTGTGGTGAATAAAAGATAGGAGGGAGTGATGAACAGAAAATTGAATAGCCTCATATCTAAAATTAGTTGCAAACTGAAGACATTGATGCAGACACTCACACTGTCACATTATACAACTCTTAAATACCTCTTCACCTACACATATAATGAAAAATACATATATATATATATATATATATATATAAATTTTCCCATTTCATTTTCATATTACCAAATTACACGCTACACAAAAATAGACAGCTGATTTCTAGTTGTATATGAAAAGGAAAATAAACTATATGCTTGATATGTCAGGCAAATAACAAAATAGTTGAACAGTTGTTAGTGGAACGAATTAAATTGAATTAAAATTCTCGTAATATTGTTAAAATGTAGAGAATTTAATTTTAGTAGATTAATTTTTTTTATTAGTAATATGATAATAGTGTACTGTATATAGCTAAATCACTTCTCGAAAAGTTAAAAACTTGAAAATTCGATCAATATTTTGAGTAGTTAATTTTAAAATATGAACAAATGGTATATATACTATGTATTCCTTATAATTTTTTTTTAAACAAAGACTAAAAATTAGAGAATGAAAGATGCTAATAATAATAGTGGTTAGAAGAGAAAGGAATAAAAGTTAAAAAAATAAAGAGTAGACGAAGGAGAAGGAGAAGAAGAAGATGGGCGGTGGAAGTGGAGAACTTTCTTGAAGGGGAAAGAAAGAGAGAGAGCGGCGGAAAACACACAGCTGTATTCTCTCCTTCTTCCCCACTTTCACATGCCTCTCCTTTTTCACTTATTTATTACTTATTTACATGTGATGTGTTCTTCTTTTTTTTTTCTTTTCATCACTTAATTATTAGTAATAATATTCTTAACTAAAAAAACACTGAAATATATACATAAAAAAAACCAAAGTGTATAATCAGACGACGAGGTGGTAAGAACATGCTCACGGAGTCTCTTCCTTGATTTCTGAATCTCTCTAGTCTAAAAACCCCATCTCTCTTTCCTTTTTTTCATCTTTCTTTACATAGAGATCTAGATCTTAGGGGGTTTGATTAACCCACTAATAATCTTAACGTCTCTCTCTCTACGACCAATAAATCTGATCTCATTAGGACACAAGTTGTCAAACTCATTACTTTCCCAACTTGTGTCATACGAGGGACTTACCAAAAGATAACAAGTCAACATCATTTTGACGGGTCACACAAAATTTTAGTTTAAATGGTCCTTGTAATTTCCATGAATTTTCACAACCACGAATCCTTTTTTTTTTTTTTTTTCTCTTTTCTTACAAATCATATCTACATTTTAGTGGCAGCAAATAAATACCTTACAAAGTCAAAGCCAAAGCCAAAAGAATTGTTTACACAAAGTAACTAACTCACCAAAATCTAACTTTGGGGGCTATAGTTTGATCATCGCATTAACTATGCGACCCCTTTAAATAGAAGCCATGAGGCAACTGCTCTCTCATCATAATGTCAATTTCAAAGGTTTTACGACAAACAAGTAACATAACCTGGGCTCACTTGCCAGTGTGTCAGAGAGTTCATGACAAGTCAACTCACACCACAACACTCTGATTAAACCCACAGTTTTTAGAACACACACACACATCTTAAAAATCTATCCAACCAAAGACCTTTCCTTAATTCCGCACTAAATCCATAAACCTATGGACCACTTACCTCACCCCTACTACTAGTGGATATATTCTGCTTTAATATATTAAACATAGTAAACGCACAAATATTATGTGGCTATATCAAGATTGGCAATATAGTAGATGGGGAATAAAAACAAAACCATTCTTAACACAGATAGATAGAGTTAAGTGAGAAAGATTTGTTGTTGTACACATTACACTCGTTATCTCAACAGGAAGAGTTGAGTTTTGAAATCTCAGATGTACAAAAACAAAAAAGTGGAATAAACAAAAGAGTGACAAACTCAATTTGGGGATTAGCATTCTAAGGTCAGACAACAGTTAAGGAACTGGATCTTACCTATGTACAAGCACAGGATAGAGCTGGAACAACATCCTTAGAGATCCAGTATCCACCATAACTCATTGGGAACTGATCGTGGAACCCAAAATTACCTTCCCACACTGCCCAACTGTTAATCTGAGCGGCTCATTAGTAGAAGTTGGGGTTGCTCTGCAACACAACCGTCGTGGTGCCTGATCGAAACAGTTAAAACAGAGGAAGAACCATCAATTGCAAATCATTAAAACAAGAACAAAAACATTAGGTGATCAAAAGATCAATATAAAAACCTCACCAAGTGCCAATTTTTACTCAGAGGAAATCCTTGGACCTGGATCTTTTCCACTTTGTGCAGAGGAAGAGAACGTGGAAAACATAGAAGCTTCCTCTTCAGATCATCCTTTATCGAGGATCTCAAGTACGTTCCGAGTGTAGCATTGCCTTTTCGTCCAACGTCTTTCAAGAAGAAGCGGATAGGCTTCTTACAGAGAGATGAAATTGGAAGCTTTATGTCAAGATCAAACTCACTTGGCTGACTTATCCCATTCCATGCAGAGAAAGAAAGTTCAGCTCGCTCAAGATCCCGTGGTAGGACGATACTGGGGAAAACTTGTACAACATAACCAAGAGATATCGAAAATGTCAGTTTGAGTGTATGATCGTAGCAAATGGATCGCTGCAAAACACTACTGGGATCCAGACTCATAGCTCTTGTCAAGAGTTTCAAACTATCTATTATCGACAATCCCGGATAGAGAGGATTAACAGCTTCAGCGTGATGAATTGAAACAAAAGGTGCAATGGGATGAGAGGACAAGAGACCATGAGCATCTCCCTTAATATCCCACTGCCACAAAACCATGAAATCAGCATTTTCCTATCAAAGATTCAATAGAGATCATAGACGCAGAGATGATGTAACATACCTGGTGAAAGCCAGGCTCTCTGGACAAAGGAACTCCAAGTTCGGTGATGCAGGCGTGGAGACGATCATCACTGCCATATAGCTTAGGGTATCTATCGAGGCAATCATCGTGAATGCGAGATAGAGCTTCCGCTAAAGGGTAGCTAATGGCAATGCCACCGCCTCCAAAAGCCATATTATGACTGAAGTAAGAGTTAGCAGAGTGACTCTCCGAAGGGTTTCCAATATAAACCATCTCAGAAGGATCGTACTTGCTTAATACGGCAACAAGATTGTGAACATTAAAGATAGTGTCATCATCTCCAAGAACAAACCACCGAACATCAGGGAGAGCAAGCCGAAAAGTCTCCATCGCAATGCGGGAAATGCGAAGCCCAGAAGGGTGACCAGTGGGATTAGTGTAACGAAAACGAGAACTGTCTTCAGAGACAATGATAGGAGGAAGTGAATCATCACCTTCTACAGGAGAAACTTGCTCTTCAAGCCAAACGTGACCACGCATCTGAGAAGGTTTCCACCATAACCTCACAAGTTCCTTACGACGTTCCCAAAGCTGTGAAGATCCAGCAATACCAAACATCAAGTGTTGCAGAGACAACAGATCAAGTCTATCAATCTCCGAGAGAGTACGATTTCTAAATTCATGATCGGATAAAGGAAGAGCTGGAAGAGACGGCGGAGGAGGAGGATGAACATCAATCGGAGTACGATGATACCGTTTGTTCCAGAGATGATTGTCTTCCCAATCTTTAAGGAGATGCCAGCAACGAGAAGTGGTCGGAGAGAAGACGAGAGAGAGCCAAGCGACGGAGGCGAGAAGAAGAGCGGAGGTAGCGAGTAATGCGGTGGCGAAACGAGTGAGACGACAACGACGATTTCGAGCGCGAGAGATTGGAGAAGAGCAAGGACGGTGAGGAGGAGGAGAAGAAGAATAAAGGTAAGGGATGAATGAACACATGACGGTGAGGATTAAACGCATCGCCCCAACCGCACATTTCCGCCGCCGGGCGACGACGTAGTACGGCGGCGAATCAAGATTCCGATCGAATTAGGGCACAGGGTTTCGATCGCCACCGTCTCTAATTTTTTTTTCTCTCTCTCCTTCGCCGTCGCTTTGATCTTTGAGGGTTCGATTTTGATTTTCATAATTTTGGGGGCGGATTTTGGTAAGAAAAGTTCGCCCAGGAAAAATTAAAAAAAAAAAAAACAAATGGGCCTACAGTTAATGGGGGATATAATAAGTGGGCCTAATAAAGGCCCAATTAGGGTAACAGTGTAGTGGTACGGTCTCAATCTAGTGACCACATCTCATCTCATATGATACACACTTCAGTTCAGTTCCCAGGTGGCATATAATTGTACTATCGGAAAGCCCAACGACCGTCACTGTCATGTCAGAAAATCAGATTCGTTATCCTATCTTTTCATTTATCCTTTTTGTTTTTCTATTAGTTGTTTTAAATCACTACTTTAATTTCTTTGTAGAAACGCTTTTCTTTTTTCTTTCTCAAAATCATAAAGCCATATTTATCGGTAGATCACTTAGGGTGATCTTGGGTCTTTTTAAATTGAAATTAATTGAACAGTACCCATAAGATCAGCCCAATTGATCTTGAATAAGATCAGTTCTTCATCTGATCTAAAGGACACGTGTCACTCTCGGAAAGAAACTTGCGTTTTATTATTCATTTCTTTCGAACATAATTTTCTTTCGAAATATTTGTCTTGTCTAATTAATTAAATAAAATGTAATTCTTATTTAATTAATTAAGTAATATGTTTGTTTTTTATGAATTTTAGTAAAAGTTTTATAAATTTTTATAATTGTAATATGTTTAAGAATATTAATAAACATTATATTATTAAATAGTATTAAATATTCTTAAATTATTTATTAAACATTAATCTATGTATTTATTAATCCATATATTTTTATGAATTTTAGTAAAAGTTTTATAAGTTTGCAATTAAAATGATATGTTTATAAATTTTTCTAATTGTAATATGTTTAAGAATATAAATAAACATTATATTATTAAATAGTATTAAATATTCTTAAATTATTTATTAAACATTAATCTATGTATTTATTAAACATTCTTAAATTTTTATAAGAATATTATATTATTAAATCTTAAGATCTTACACATGTTCTCCCAATAACTAACTTCTCAACAAAAGTTCTTAACAACTGATCTTACATTATTTTTACAATATTTATACTTTAAGAACACTCTAAACTGATCTCCCTATAAACATGCTCTAACAAAGGAAATATTTGAATCAGTCATAATGTCATATGACATATTATAACTATTTGAATTTAGGTTGGCATAAAAGTTTAAGCAATCGTAAACGAGCGTACACAAAATAATAGTGCTATAGGAACAAAACATAATACAGTAAAATCTCTACAGACTAATAAAGTTGGAACTAACATATTTATTAATTTATCAATATATTGAGATAATTGCTTAATTTCATAATCTTAGAAAGAATTCAATTTACAAAAAAAAAAAGTGAAAAAACTTTCATGAAAGCAATAATTGTCTAAAACCTTTCACAAAATTTTTAAGTAATTTGAAAAATAACAATATTTTTTTATATGCAATATAAACTATTAGAGATTAACTCTAACAATAATACAAAAATGCAAATTGACACAAAAAAGAATGTAGACTCATATTTATAAAATTATTTTTGTTATATGTTTATACTTTTTAATTTTGGAATACCTATATGTATTTTAAAAAAAAACTTGTGAAATGTGTTAGAACGACACTTTCGTTAAATAGATGAAATATATTTATAAAAAAAACTTTTGATATAATATAAGTAACAGATCTTTCTTCTTCTTTATTTAGAATTTTAGACTTGAATGAGATAAGTAATTCACAATAAACAATACATCGGTGTTTCCGAAAAATAACTCGTCTCAGTCCTCACCTACTCGTTGCTGTTGTGATTAATATTGTCGCAACTCACAACAAGGACCAGCACGAATCACGAAGAGAAAAAATGTACTCCGTGAAGAATGATTAGATGGGAAATGAAAGCATCAAACAGAGTAGTAAAGACCCGCATTAAACTAAAAGAAGCATGAAAAATGTGTCGGTGAGTGGTTGGGTTGATTGGTGTCAATTTCAAGAGAAAATTTGTGTATACACACAAATGTACAAATACTTAATACTCAAGCGTCGAAGAAGAAGAGCACCACCTTACACGTTTTTGTATGTAGAAAATGAAAAATAGCGACATCACATCTAACATCTTTACTTGACGACATCTTTGGATTCAAAATTAATTTAACTTAGGAAAACGAGTATTTTAATACTTGGGACAATGATTCTCCCACTCGTTCTTTAGCCGTTGAATTAATGTATATACATCAACTTGACATTATATTTTGTGTATTATTAAAATTTTATGGTTTAGAGAGTAACGAATAAGATACTCGTATGCATGTACCCGTGCACAATCTTGTGTCAGTCCGGTTGGTAGTGCGGTGCCTTATTTACATTGTTTGGAAAGAGCATGTGTTTTGTTCTCTTTGAAAATCATTACAAAAAAGTTGCTTTACTTATGATTGGATTTATATAAGTCAAGAGAAATTTACGTCTTTTTGTTAGAAAGAAAAAAGCAAAACAATGTTTTTTTCCCGAAAGCAATTAATTAGTAATTACCGACAAAACACTATCTTAATATGCTGTGAAACACTCTCTTACCTTGCTGTTAAAAACTATTAGCGAATCCTGTGTAACTTTACCGAAATTGTTGACCAGATTGCTAAATATAACAATAGTTAACTACAAGAAAACATCAACATAGCAATAACTAATTGTTATTTTTTATAGAAATTAGTCGAAATAGATCGAAAATTGTCAATTTTTTTCTGACCATCGATTTCGACGGTAATGGTTATCAGAATTTTTGAATATTTTCTTACAGTTCTGATATTTTTGCTTGCTAGTATGCCTTACTGAATTTAATTGTTATGTTAGTTTGAAGAATATACGAGATGTTCGTTTTTTGACATTATAGATTTTGGTATAAACTATATATAAAAACTTTAATTTTATAAGTTGATAACAAATTTTGACAGACAAATTAATAAATATATCTAGAATAATCAATTGAATTTAAAGTTAGATATTAGTGTGATATTAAACTTTTTAGCTATGTGGCAAAAATATACTCTTTTTGTTTCACAAAGAGTGTCATTTTGACAGAATGCATACAAATAAAGAAAATCATTTAAATTTCTATTTGACTCTTTATAAATACACTAAAAAGTTTTTTGTTTCTAATTAATAAACTCAATTAATAGAGTTTAATTTTAAAAACTACATTGACAACATAAAATGACATTCTTTTTGTAACAAAGAAAAAGTGGCAAAATGACACTCTTTGGCTTTAATTGGTGACCAAAATTTAGGAAAACAATGAGGAGGAATATCACATTCCTCTCTATTCCCAATATTTTTACCTTTTGAAAGTAATTTTTTTTCCTTGCATTCCTCTATATTCTTCAAAAAATAAGGAACAATAGAACAAAAATGTTCCTCCCCAAAATTGAGGAGGAACAAAAAGAACAAAAAAAAAGAACAAATATTATTTTTTTTTATTTTAAAATAAATAAAAAATATGTTTATTAATAAAATTTCAATTCTGTAATATAAAAACTTTCATATTTTCACAATGTATTGACATAGAAAATATTTTTGATAGGAATTTTATATTGGCTAATCTTAAGGCTCTATTTGAAAACTGTATGAATAGTAAAACAAATTTAAATTATTCTTAAAATTTTATTGTATGTTAATATTAATTATTAATATTTAATATGATATATCTAAAATTTAATTTACAAATTTTATTTTAAAATCAAATGTAAAATTTATTATATACATTAAAAATAATTTATTTAATATTTATTATATTTTAAAATATTTTTGTTGTTTGGTTACTATTTACTATTTTGTTCATTCTCTGCAGATTTTCTTTTTATTCGTCAAAAACTGTTTGTTCTATTCTGCATTATTCTTTTTATTCATTTTCTTTTAGTTCTTCTAATGGTTACTAGTAGAATTATTGTTTTATTGTAAATTTTTTTGATACGATAGTAAAAATACAGGGAAATGATTAAAACAAAATGGTATAATTTCTTTATAGTATTTCTTATTACATTCTTTGTTTCTTATTAATCTATTTTATAGGAAAAATGGTGTATTTTTTAGATTATCTATGGATTTTATAATAGTTGTTGACGAAGAAATGTAATTTTTTTTTAAAAAATAACTAAATATTATTGGTTTAAATTAATAGAAAATTATAAAGGACAAAAAATAATATATTTATAATAAACTTTAATGTGTTGTGTAGGTGTGAAAAAACTATAAAAAAAAAAATAATTAGGAACAAAATGGGTATATTTCATTCTCATCTCAATCAACTTCGAGACAACATGTTGAAACGAATTTATGAGCAAGAAATGTTCTGAAAGCCGAAAATAGTTTTGTCTTATTTTTTAAAATTTGATAAATAAAATGCATTTTTGTCAAACAAACAAATTGAATAGAGAAACCATCAAACACGTGCGATGATGATTCACAAAACGATCCAACCTATATATTATGGTCCCCATTTCGAAACTTCCCATTTAAATTTCGTATTTGACGGTAGCGTGGCAACTTCGGAAAGACTAAACCATCAGACCGATCGAGGTGCATTCACTAGTCGCCACTACCGTATAATAAAAACCGAAACTTTCAATCTCCTTTTGTAGAAAAAAACAACAAATACAAAACAAAATATGTATACGTGAGCAAATAATACCCATAAATATTATTAATGATTGGACAATATAAAAAAAAAACGAAACGGCAAAAAAAGTGTTTTATTAAAGAGTGTAATCGTAGTGGTTATAACGTCAGTGCAGCTTCTTCTTCTTCTTCCTCTTATTAATCACAACTGGTCAAACTCTGCCTCTCTCTCTCTCTCTCTCTCCCTCTTCTTCCTTGATCCAAAAAAATTAAAGAAACCATTTTACTCTTCTTTCTTCTTCTTCTTTTTGTTTAATCACAAACCCACCAAACACACACATTCCTAAAAAATCAGATCTTCATTCTCTGATTCCTCTGTTCCTTCTTTGTCGGCTGTTACAAAAACCCCTCTTCATTTTCCAAGAAACCCACTTTTTTTTGTTCTCTCCTCCTTATTAATCACAGAACACTCCTCACTCAAACTCTCACACACCATTTCCAAAAATGTCTTGTTTCTTAAGTTGTGTCCGTTTCGACATGACAGCCACAACCACAACCACCGACAACAACAAACCCACGGTTCCGGAATCTGGTTCTGTCTCCGGTGTGACTTGTTACACATGGGACGACGTTGAGTCTCTCACTTCCAATTTCTCTAGACTTATTGGTTCAGGTGGCTACAGTAGTATCTACTTGGCTCGTTTGTCTGGCTCTATCAACGCTGCTCTCAAGGTTCATGTTAGTAGCCATCGTCTTTACCAAGTGTTTAGGTCTGAGCTTGAGATTTTGCTTCGTCTTCAACATCCTCACATTGTTAAGCTTCTTGGTTACTTTGACGATTCAGGTTCCTTTCTCTCTTAAATCCGTTTTTAAATTCAATTATGTTTAGCGAATTTAAGGATCGGTCCCTCATTTTGTTTTAGATTCTTTAAATTCTTGGATTTGTTGATTCATCATCAAGATTTTGATTAATCAAGAACTGGTCCTATTGAATTATTCACACTCATAAAAGTCAAATACTTTATAAAGTACTAAGCTTTAAGCTTTAGTCTTGTCCTGTCCTTATGTAGATTCGTTTCTTTAACCATTTAGTGTTTTCACTTTTACCCTAATTGGTTTGGAGTTGATTAGCTTTTCATTGTTGCAAATCATTTGTCTTTTAAGTGGGGTTGTTAGTGTGAATCTAATCTTGTTGTTGTTATTGTTGTCTATCTTTCAGAGGAAACTGGTGCACTTTTACTAGAGTACCTTCCTCAAGGTAACCTCCAAG
This sequence comes from Camelina sativa, assembly GCF_030686135.1. Lineage (NCBI taxonomy): Eukaryota > Viridiplantae > Streptophyta > Magnoliopsida > Brassicales > Brassicaceae > Camelina > Camelina sativa. The sequence continues at coordinate 16,969,830 of NC_141893.1, forward strand.
AGAAGCTTAACCGCAACAGCAAACAAGTGTTACCATGGAGAAACCGCACCGCTATAGCGTTTCAGGTTGCGCAAGCAATTGAACATATTCATGAGAAATGTAGTCCTCAGATTGTGCACGGCGACATCAAATCCTCCAATATCCTTCTTGACAAACATTTCAACTCCAAGCTATGCGATTTCGGATCAGCAAAGGTCGGTTTCTCGTCGATGGTTCAGCCTTCTAAGACGATGTCAACAATGTCACCACGTTCCAAGCAAGTGATGATGATTGGTTCTCCTGGTTACACAGACCCTCACTACTTAAGAACAGGGATTGCTTCGAAGAAGATGGATATGTATGGGTTTGGAGTTGTGGTTCTCGAGTTGGTTTCAGGGAAAGAAGCGGCTAGCTCTGAGAGAGGTGAGATGTTGGTGCACACAGCAGCTCCGTTGATCCATGAGATTCTTGATTCGAATGGATATATCGAAGAAGAGAAGATGAGACAGTTCTTGGATCCAAGGTTGTCCAGGGATGCTAGTCTTGATTTAGAAGAGGTTAAGACAATGCTAAGTGTGGCTGCTTTTTGTCTTCGTAGCGCTCCATCGTTGAGACCATCGGCTTCTCAAGTAGTCCAAACTCTTGTCAAGAAGATCCCGTCTTTGTCTTTCCTCGGTTGTGGAAAAGAAGAGTGATATATATGTATATAAAATTAACCCGTGTGTTTTTAAGACGATGAGGTTTAGGTAGTGATTGTTGTGTGTAGGTCTAGTTGTTGGTTTATCAAAAGACACAAAAAGAGGTGAGAAGATTTGAGTTTTGTTGTATAGGAGATTCTGTCGAAAACAACCCGAAAAAAAAAGATGGAAGAGTCAAATGGTTCTGCTTAGTGATGTGTATAGTAAAGAGCAAAACAAACAATTCTGTGTGAATTGCATTTTGTAAACATTGATGTGTGATGATGTTTTAATACAAACGATTGAGAGAATCTCTTTGTCCTTCCTAAACCGAACAAAATTAGCGGCCGGGGCATAAACTGAACCAAATTAGCCGAAAGGCTTGAAACGAACCAAAGTTTTGGTAATTTAACTCTGATTTGAAACAGATTGAAAAAGACAAAAGAGGAAGCATAAAGAATTGGTACCCGCTTTGGTTAGGAACTACCAGACCAAAACTATTAGTGGTAGGGCATATAAACCGAACAAAATTAGTCGAATGGCTCGAAATGAACCGAAGTTTTGGTAATTTAATTCAGATTCGGTTTATTGGACAAAACATGAAATTTGGTAACCAGTTTGGTTAGGAACCACCAAACAAAATTACCATATTTTCATTGTGAAGTTATTCAAAATTGTATCCTGAATCTATATTAGTTTAATCGAGATTACCTGAAATAAACAAAATTATTAAAAGAGTTGATAATAACCCAAACCAAATTTAGTTTTTGGTTTAAATTGACAGTCGAACCCATCTCTATTTTTTTTTCTATTATATAGTAAAAAATAGAAAAAACCATTGGAAATAGTGGAACCAATACATGCCCAAAATTAACCAAACCAAATCGATTTTTAGTGCCCAAATTTATAAACCGAATCGCACCGATTAAACCGAAGCCGTAAGTAAGTGAAAACGCTGAGTTTTGTCATATTTGATCCATTTTTATACTCTTTGACTGGCGAGACCCACTCGGTGAAGCAATGTCGTCTCTTTCGCTAACGTTGTTACCTTCTCCGTCTTTGGTATCGGTGAGGAGCACTAAACTTGGGCGGAGTGTCAGTAACGGTGGCCGGAATTGGTCAAAACTCACTAGATTGTCGGAGAAATCGAAGAGCAGACGAAATTGTGGTCTCTGCTGCAAGGCGGAGCTGTCAGAGCTAGCTCCAGTCGCCTCTGCTGCTTATGGTGTTCTTCTTCTAGGAGGCGGTCTCTTCGCCTGTAAGTTACTGATCTCATGGTTCTAACGTTTTAGCTGGACTTCGTTTTTGGGCTCAATTCAACTAAAAATTTGAACTTTTTGTTCCTCAAAATTGAAGATAGCAAATCTGGAAGCAAAGGTTCTCTCTTTGGTGGTTTGACCGGTTCTGTTCTTATGGCATCTGTAAGATCTCTCTCTCTCTTTCTCTCTCTTTGTTTGTTTCTAGTTGCTGCATTGTCTGTTTAATCTGAACTTGTCCTTTGAGGAAGCTAGTGAGGAATTAAGTGCACTAATGAAGCTAGTTTTGTTTAAGTTCATTGAGAAAATGGTGTTTTTGTCTCTTTAGAGAGAGGAGGCTTAAGAAACTATCTAAATCTTAACAGTTGATCTGTCATAATCTTCAGATGATGTAGCATACCCCTGTTCCTTTAAACCATATTAATTGAATTATTAGAAGGTGGTTGTTTGATTCTCTTATATGCCTTTTTACCTTGTAAAATGAGACCCCCTCTTGGTCAGTAATATTTTTGAAGGTCTGATCAACCTTAATAAGTTCGGAAGCTTGTCTGATCAACCCCTGTTTGTTTTCTATGTTAGCTGGTGTATTGTATCTTCCTGATTGTGTTCCTCCAAAGTTTGTCTTCTACAAAAACCTTCGTTTCTCATTTGTGCTCTGTGTTTCGGTTCTATGATCAATAACTGCATAAGTGAAAGCATCCACATCTTCTTGTTCAACTGAGCATTCCAATGTTTGGATTTCTATATAGGCTTACTTCCTTACTAAATCGCCAGAGACAAGAGTTCTTGGTGACACCATAGGACTTGGCGCTGCCTTCCTCTTCTCTTCCGTCTTCGGTAAGCTCCTCTTAAGATGTGCTTTAATGTTTGCACATATTTGAATTGTGCAGCAGATCTCTTCTCATCGCATGGGATTTTCTGTTCTGTCTACAACTTTCTTGCAGGATTTCGTTTAGCATCTTCCCGGAAACCAGTGCCAGCAGGACCGCTACTACTCCTTTCTGTCGGCATGTTGTCCTTCTTTGTAATGGCGTATATGCACGACAGTTTACCTCCTATATACGTACCTGATCCGTTACCTTTACCTTAGCCTAGATGAGAGCATTTGGTTGATAACCTGAGAGGAAAGCTCTCAAAAGTATGAATCAAGAACAGTTTTTGCTTTTTTTCCCCACACCAATAAATTGCAAAGCTGTGTGAAGCTAATGTGGAGAGAATAATTTTTGTTTCATATGCATCTCCATTCAAGAATTTGTTAGTGACTTTGTTTGATGTTGAAATGATCCAAATATAAAGTTTGATGTTGAATGATCCAAAAGAGAAAGTTATAATATTTTGTGGACCATACTATTGAGAATCGTTGGGTCCTAATAGCTTCCCTTACAACTTACAAGCACATTTTTTTATGAACTCCATCTGAAAGTGATGTACCATATGCTTTGTTTGATCTAAGAACTACAACTTTTCGTGACTTTTAAAACCAGCTAGCTTTTCGAGACTATCAGAATCTATTGTAGCGCAAATAAATTTGACTAATTACGGTTATTGTAATATAGTATTGAGTTCGTGTGTTCTTAAGTAGCAGTAATCTCTTGAGGAGTGGGAGTATCGTCATACACCAGTTCCTCAACTGGATTCATCTCAGCCCACGTAGCTGCATCTGCATATCCCAGCTCAAACAGCTTTTCCAACACGTCATCTTCTGCTGGCTCCAGTGCCCAATTTAATAGCTAAGTATCAGGAAAACCAAGATTAACACACTAACTCTCAAAAGAGAAAGATAATAATCTCATTAGAGATTTAAAAGAAACTGAGCACTTACTTGTCTAGCTGTTGCCCTGTTTAAAGGGTTGCAATCTGGGCAGATCTCAATACCCTTTAGTTTGAAATTACTTGCGGAAAATGCACAAACTCGAACCTGCGAAAGATTGATGCAGAAAGTTCATTCAGCTCCATGGAACATATACAGAAGTTAAATGGATTGAACACATACAAAAGGGCTTCCAATATTTGGAAAAGGCCACACACACTCTTTAGCAGCTCAAAGATACGTAATGAACAGCTGACAAGCAGGCGCCTAAGATAAAGAAAATGAGAACAAAACAACACAACAGTCATGTACATACTGTTTTAGCAGCAGCTGTTGGTGGCATAAACAATGTCAAGCCTCCATCAACACAAACTCGATTACGAAACATCGTTGCAGGTCTTGGTGCAAGATATCTGCATGTGTTTTTAATTCTGTTTGTTAAAGTTTTGTTCTCCCAAAAAATCTGAAAGTTTCAAAAGCAAAAAAGAGTGATATTTTACCCTGGAATAAAAGAAGAAGTGAAAATTGCATTGATCAGATCGCTCTTGGAGTCGAACTGATCCACTAGTAAACCTCTAGGTCTCCAAAACACCTGTGTGATGGCAACTACAATACAGTCGAATGATCAACAACGTCAGACCCGAAGACAAGTCAGGCATGACAAATACAAATTGAAAGAAAGAAAAAGTTGTTCCTCACCGCGAATTCTCCCGTTGGACCTAATGTGAATATCATCTGGCAGTAACCTCTCCATGGATTCTCTGAGGACAGCCTAAAACAACAGGAACTTGTATGAACAGCTTTATAATGTAACGTAAAGCCAAACTCCTCACAGCAAATAACAATATATTCTAAAGCTAGGTAGATGATTTGATTGATATACAAAAAAGAGCAGCAACACCTAGGAACTTATACAACTCCATGGCTCTAAACATTTGTAAATGTACTGAGAAAGAAGAAGGCTCATTACCCCAAGACGGAACGCAGTGCCATTGCGTCGACAATCATCAGCAAGCTCCTTAGTAGCGTCAAGAGCTTCTCGCATAGAGGCTCCTGAGGTTATCACAGCACAGACAATAGCACCAGCAGAAGATCCTGCTAAAGGAGTAGTTTCCTAAATCAAACACACAACAAACAAAAATCATGTTCTTTCCTCAAAATCATAATGGTTTATATAATAAACACAATCAATTCATGAACAAAAAAAATGAAGCACCTTGATGTAACCCTTTTCAATTAACAACTGAGCAACGCCAAGATGATAAGGAAACAAAAGACCAGCAGCAGAGAAACTAAACCCAGGACTTGTAATGACTCTCCTCTCTTTCTCCGCTTCAACATCCTTAATCCTTTGTTCCCATATCACCGCTGGCTCAATCTCATCCTCAATCACACTACCTATTCTATCTCCATCATCAACCGTCGGCGTCTTCTTCTGAATCTCCTTAGAAGACTTCAATAGTCTCGACGCAATTCCGATGAAAAGCTCACCGGTGGCAACAGCGAATGATCTCTTCTTCTCGGAATCTGTGGAAAAGTTTTGATTTTGGGGAGACCCATTGGAAGAAGAACAGCATGATAACCTAAAGGCGAGGGTTCTGGAAGAAAGGTTGAAGCTTTTTCTTGCACGGAGAGAGATGAATGGAGCGGAACGGAGAGACATCGCCATGGAATCAATGGGTCAAGCTTTGGTTTTTGGACTGGAATTTTTTCGAAAAAAGTTAGGGATTCTGAATCAATCACACGATCATCGCAGCACACAAAACACTCATGAGGATGTGACTCTGTTTGGTTTCGTGGCGAAATTAGTTTGGTGAAGTTGGAGAGGAAACACACTTAAACGATATACAAGAAGAAAACTTTGTAGGTCTCCCAAGGAAGCAACGTTTGGCGAGAGTCTCTGTTCAATCCAACTCTGTATCTAGCTTCTCTGTTTTAGGAGAGAATCTAGGAAGGGCTGATTTAGGAAGGTCAAAAGAGTAAAAACATGATTCTGATTTGATGGTTTCTGTTTCGGTTTCTGTTTCAACCATACCGAAAGTGTAATTACCTAAATTAGTCATGCCGGTCCTATCGTATCGACGAACTACTTTTTATGGATCCAACAAGAAATGTTGGCTTTAAAAGTTCAATTATCTGACAAGATTTTGGACGTCATCACGAACGAAAGAAGTAATAGTTGAGCCTTCATGTAAGAGACTAAGGGTGGAACATGAGACTGACGACACTTAGGAAAGCTTGGCCGACCTCGTTGCAACAAATGATATGTATAGTTGGTAATGTGTCATTGGTTTTACATTGGCAACGAAATGATAATCGTCGGATTTCGGTGGAAAAAGCAACTATGTTGCTTCTTTCAGGACCATAATATAGCATATCCTATACACTACAAGAAACTGGCCATATAGCCACCATTTTTCTAGGCGCTAATCAACCAAATCGGTGCTAAAATGAAAATAGCCACTGTTAGCTACCAAATATTCCGGTTGCATATGGATGGTAGCTAATTGGTTTTCGGTTGCCAATGGTTGCCACTGGTCGCCAACAGTGGCTAGATAGCCACTGGCTTGCAACGCCCAATTTCAGTAGCTAAATAGCAACCGAAAGGCTGCCATTTATTCAGTTGCGCTTGACTACTGAATTAGCCTTCAGACTAACGATAGCTATATTGCCACAGTTTTTGTTACCAGAATAAATGGTGGCTCTTTTATGCTAGCCACTATTGACTTTAATATTTTGTAGCTATATAGCCATTGTCAGCGACGTTAATAACGGTGGCTAGATGGCCACGGTTTTAGTTACAAAATAAATGGTCGCCCTTTGACGCTAGCCACTGTTGGAGACATTACTATTTGGTGGCTATACAGTGACGATTAGCCACCTTTATATTCAGTGGCGTTTAGCTACAGAACTGGAACCAGATTAATATATCTAAATTGGTGGCTATTTTATCTTAGCCACTGTTTGGCCCTACGAAGTTGGTCGCTTATGGCAACCTATTTAGAATAAAATATATCCAAAAGACATTCTACATTCATCCAAAAGACATTCTGATCCAAGCATACATAATATGTTTTAAGGTTTTTTCACATTCAAAAGAGATTACAAAACATGCATGTTCCGATTAGACACAATGAAAACAAAATTGATAAATTTGATAGAGAAATTGAAGTCATTATTACTCAAGTCAACGGCTGAGATGTTACTGGTGAGTGGTTCCCTGGCTGATGTACTGGTGTGGTAGGAGACTGGTAACATGGCTGCTGTAAAGGAATGGTAGTTGGCATTCTTGTTATTGTCTGAACCAAGATGTTCAGAGAGGCTTGAAGTGTGTCAAACTTGCCACTAAGGGTGGCAACATGGTCACCAAGGGAGGAGACGGTGGTTTTCATCTCCACAAACTCTGTCTCCAAGTGATTTTTGGCATGAGGGACATGGTGTGGAAGACTGCAAAGCCTCACCACGATGATGATGCACGGACCCTATGCCAAACCGGTATCCCTTGACCACCGGTACTTGCTACTCAAAATAAAAAAAAATATGTCAAACATTAGTATATATTAACTTATTAAGCATGTGTCAAGAGTATTCATGAACAATTTGAGTTATTAAAATTACTAAAAGTCCATTAAAAATAGAAAAGAAGGTGATACTCACCTCACAGAAGACCTTATTCAAAAGAGTAGAAGAAGGTGCTGAAACAGCTGATGAGTCTCCTTCGTTATCATCTGAATCATGTGGTGACATTTGAGTCGCCAAGTTGTACACGTCCTCAACAATTTCCTTAGCTTTCTTGTCCACATATGTCCCATCAGATTTTGTGTCAGTCGGCTTAACCAACTCAGGGATCGAAGGCCTTACGCCATTATTTTTTCAGTCTACAAAAAAGAACATGTTGAATTATGGTTAAGTACAACAAGAGCTATCATAACTAATAAACCTATGTTACTAATCATAATTATTTGTTGATAGCTTACCATTTCATATTCAATCTTGGTAAACGGCTTTGAACCGCCAGTATGACAATGCGCTCCATAGCCAGACCGCTGTGATTTTCTTGCACCACTACACCGTTTAGACTTCTTCATTGCTGGTTTTGTGTCCCAGCGTTCTACCATCAGATTCCAATCATCATCACTAACAAAATCAGGCTTTACTCCATCTCGCTTTCCCTTGCTGATAAGGTTTTTTAGCAACTCTTTAAGCTGCTTGCGGTATAATTTGATAACAGCGTCATGATGTTCATCTTCCCAAAAATAACGCTGCTGAGATAACAAAGCAAAGAAAAAAAATCAGAGAGGACTTAACAATATTGTAATGTTCAACAAGTACATAATTAAAATCTGGATTTAAACTTACCGCAAATCTAGACCACCATTGCTTTTGATGCTCTAGAGGGACATTACTTATACAACTCCATGGACCTTTGAAATCATTTTGGTATATCGAACTGATATCAGTCCTAACACAATCATCAAGACCAAACCTGAAAAGCTCACCAAATATAAAAAAAAATATATATAAATAATACCCTTAGCATCAGATACATATAACATTAGATAAAAGTTTGAAAAGCCCACCAAACATCCTTAGGCCGTTCTGGTCTATCTGGATGTAAACGAGGCTTTGGACGACGAGAGGGAGACGACATAATTTCATTCAAGCTCAATTGTGGAAGCTCAGCTGGGGCAGCAGGAGCAGCTGATGCTGCAGAAGAATCAACTCCTTGGCTACCTACTGATGTGGTGGAAGCGTTCCTTCGTCGAGGCACAGAACGAAATGGAACCGATCCCATATTTCTCTTTCTTGGAAACAACAACAAAAAGAACAGTAGATATACGATTAGAATGTAAATTTTAGATGCCTTAAAATAAACATCACATAACAAGAAAAAAAAACAACAATATTAGGTATGGTTTTGTTTTTAATCCAAAGCTAGCCAAAGTAAACCAGAGCAACATAAACCAAATTTGATAAATAGAGAGACAGTCGAGACCACAACAACCAAAATCGAACTAAACTTAATCGCTTGTGACCATAACAACCAAAATCAAAGGAAACTTGGTCCAAGTGACAAAATTCAGAATACAACAAAGAAAAATTAAAAAAAAAAAAAAAAAAATTGGAACGAATGTACAAAACAAACCTTGAATTGGAAGACTACGGTTGTCAGAGATGGAATCAGGCAGAGTGTGGTCGCAGAAGTTGAGAGAAAGAGGCTTTAGTTCGTCAAAGATTCGTCAGAGAATGGGGAGAGAATCACACATACAGTCGTTCACGCTGTTTTGTAGTTAGGGTTTAAGTGGAGATAAAAAGATAAATTACTGAGGATTTTTTTAATTGGCCAAGAAATCATAGTACTAATAGCATTATAATATAGCGTTTTATGATCTTTTGCTATAGTTGATATACCTTTCAGTTTTAGATAGCGTTTGTTAGAGTGCAAACGCTGTGTTTCGTTGGTCTGATTTTTATTTTTGGAAAAACTTGTTGGAACTGTAATATACATAGCACTGTTATATTTTAAAACACTATAGATAATTAACGCGGAAAATTAATTCATTTGCCGGCTAAGTATTTGGGTTAAAAACATAAAAAAATCAAAGGGGCTAAGAAATTTTTGTTCTCCCCCTCAATGGCTCAATCCATTGTTTCACTTAAGTTTATTTTTCTTACTATCTCTGTTTATCTTCTCAAAACAACCTTTCAACTCTTGTTAACTCTTTCATTACCAGTTCACCAGATTTAGAATCAAGTTTCTCCCCCCCTCCCCAACAAAATCCCTAACCTAGATTCAAAGCCACATGAGTCTTCTTCCTCTTATCCACCGAGCAAAACCCTAGTTACAGCTTCTTCATTAAATACAGATCTGTATCATGTTGTTGCCCTCCTATTCACTCTCCGTTTCGAAATCAAACCATAGCCAACGTTGATGCAAGCGAGATAGAGATTCACTCAAGGTATATAAGAAGATCCGTCTCAGTTTTGCTCGAAACAACACCGTAGCCGCCAACACTTTCTCTGACTCTTCCTCTGCTTACTCCGATTGAAAAACCTATTTTTTTTGGAGTTTAAAAAAAAAATTGTCATTTATTTGTTTTTGTTTGTTTTCTTTGAAAGGGGTATGAGAAATTGAATCGACAAGGTTCACGGTGGCTAGATTAATGGATCTAGACAGAGTAACTAAGAGGTTTGTTTTCTTGTTTTATTGAGTTTTATTGAATTGATTTAGCATTTCTTTAAATGATGTAGAGTAAAACTTCTATAAATTAATAATATTGGAACTAAGACATTTTATTAATTTATAGTGATATTAATTTATCTATAAATTAATAATAATTATTTTATAGTGTAAATTAATAATTATTATTTTATAGATATATTTTTAATTGTTTATTTTTTAAAAAATTATGAATTGGAACAACTATAGCAAAATAAGATTAAACTTTCGGATGTTATAAATTTTATGGTTTAGGAATTGAACTTGTAATATTTCGAAAGCACTATTTACAATAAATTACAAATATTATAGACAAATTGACTTATACACATGAGACACATAAATTCAAATCTATGAATAATAATATCAATTCTCCTATTTTAATAACCTGTCAAATTATCAAATTGTAAATGATGCATATCTAAAAATTAAAACTTTAAATTTAATTATTTGTATGACATGTTATAAAATATTTTAGAGATATTATTATAGGTTGAAAATACAACATTACAATTGTTCTATAGAATTGAGCTTTAGGAGAAACATACACTATTATATCAGTATATATATATATATATATAAATTTACATAATTATTAATTTATGATATTATTGGGACCATATTTTATAAGGAGATTTCGAAAAAATTATTATCTTATTATCTTATCGAATATTGTTAATTTTTACACTGACCCGACTTGGGACCAGCAAAATTTATTAATTTATAGTGTTTATTAATTTATAGAGTATTAATTTATAGAGGTTTTACTGTATGTGTTACGGATCTGTTAGTGGAGAATGAGCAGCTAATTTTAAGAGTTGTTTATATTCCTCCCCTTTTCTTCATTGTAACCATGTAAGATGGAGGTGGATTTCTGTTTAAAACCCTTGAATTGCTTTGTTGTTTCATCGTTTGAGAATTCTTAAGTTCTTCTATGCAAGATTGTTTTTGTCTTTTGGTAGGTGTCTCAGATGAAGTGTTACAGGCTGGTTACGCCGGAGTAATACAAGCTCCATGGTACGTATTAGTGTAGATTTGCATTAGTCTCTCGTAATTCCGATGTGTTCATAAGGTTATTGGGGCGGTAAGTGGTTTAAAGAACTCAACGGTGAGCTCGATCTCCTTCGTGTCGCCGAAGTGTTCGGTACTCAAAACAAGTGTTTCTATGTTAACATGGGAAAGTGACGTCTGTCTCAACAAGCTAGTCTCTGGCGAAGTTATTTGTGACCACAAAAGGTTTTACGACACCGTTGGTTTGATTCGTTTGAAGTAAGAAGACATGTGCTGAGTGAAGCCTGATAATTTGAAGTGATTACAAGTCATGGTGAAGATGGAAACATGTAAAGTTTGTAAAAAGTTGTTGCTTGCGTTTATTTGAACTTATGCGTGTGTCTTTGTGACAATTAATAACGTGTTTTGATATATACCATCTCTAAAATAAATCTAGAATTCTATTATACATCGAATCAAATTAGTATAAAATAATAAATAAAAAAATTACATTTATTAAATATAACAATTCCATTTTAATATACTAATAACAGAAAAATACGTTATTATAGAATATTTAATTGCAGATGAATAAATGCTATTGTATACGATAATACAATAACATAATAAAAAAACGTTATCTAAAGTGTCTGACCTACAATGACGGGAGCAAATATAGCGTTTGTTAAAATGTTATAGTATCGATAGATGGCGTTATTCAGACGCTATTAAAACTCAAAATTCTTGTAGTGTTACGTAATCTCTACACCACTGAGCAAATTGTACATCTTTTGCATTATTGATGGCATTGTCGGTAATATCTGGATTGTACAAACGCAGATATTCTTCAAACATCCTTTCATATGGAGCTATCTCTTCGCAATTTAACAATATAAATGTTTGAAGAACGTGGGCATCTTGTTCTGAAAGCCAACCTTTCCCAAAACTCCCACTAACACGTCCAATGGGTTGAAAAATTGTTGGAACTCCCAGATAAGCATAGCTCATTTGAATTTCACCCTCAGCTTCACAGTGACGATCACGCTGTTTTGTGATTACATTAGGAGCAAAATAATGCGACTGAAAATTGGATATTTCTTCATTCACACATTCATCAACTATAGAACCTCCAATTCTTGCTTTATTTTTAGCCTTTTCTTCAAATGACTCATAAACCGTTCAAATGGATACATCCACCTGTATTGTATTGGACCTCCTAATTTAGCTTCAACAGGCAAGTGAACAGGAAGATGCTCCATAACATCAAAAAACGATGGAGGGAAGATTTTCTCCAAATTGCATATCTTAACAGCTATATTTTCTTTCAACAAAGAAATGTCATCCGTTTTTAATGTTCTTCCACATAAATCCCGAAAAAACAGAGCAATATCTGATATGGCCGTGTGTACATTCTTGGGGAGAAGCTCTGCAAATGTAATAGGGAGTATTCGCTGCATTATCACGTGGCAGTCATGGCTTTTTAGCCCAGTAAGCTCGCCGTTGTCAATATTGACGCAACTTGAAACGTTGGAAACATATCCATCGGGAAATTTTATATCATTTTTCAACCAACTGAAAAAGATCTCTTTACCCTTTTTTGATAGCCTAAAATTTGGTACAAGGGCTTTACCATTTGGTAGAATCTCTAAATCCATACGATTACAAATCCTTGGTAAATCTTTCCTCGATTTTAAGCTATCTTTTGTCCTCTTAGGCACATTCAAAATTGTGTGCATGACATTGTCTAAAAAGTTCTTCTCGGTATACATAACATCAATATTATGACGAAAAAGTTTATCTGTCCAATAAGGCAAGTTCCAAAGTATACTCTTCTTCACCCGATAATCACCATAGCAATCAATAGAACGATGAGGATTTTCATGTCCTCTGCCCCACATTCGATCGTTCTTTCTAAGCCTTCAATTTGGTTAATCCTCGTAGTATATTTCTTCACCCGTTAACCATGTTGGTGGCTTGTCGTTGATCACCGTGTTCTTACAAAAAGATCTAATGTTTTTGTGATAAGAATGATCAGTTGGCAGAAATGCACGATGACAATCAAACCAACTATGTTTCCTACCGTTAGGTAACCAAAAGGAATTTGTCTCCTCTAAACAATAAGGACAAGCTAATCGCCCATGTGTCGACCACCCTGATAACATGGCATAAGCTGGAAAATCACTAATAGTTCACATTAGTGCAACATGCATCACAAAATTCTGTTTCCTAGACACATCATATGCACTTACCCCACTTATCCACAAATCCTTCAATTCCTCTATCAACGGTTGCAAAAAAATATCTAACCCTTTCTTTGGATGCTCCAGTCCAGGAACTAAAACAGATAGAAAGAGATATTCTCTCTTCATGCACACACGAGGTGGCAAGTTATATGGAGTGACTATAACAGGCCATACAGAATGGTTCTTACTATGCATACCACCAGGATTGAATCCATATGTTGATAGTCCTAAATAGACATTCCGAGGTTCCAAGGCAAAATTAGGATATATCTGGTTAAAGTGTTTCCATGCAGCACCATTTTAAGAATATTGCATTTCTCCTTCAGGAGTTACATGTTCAACGTGCCATCTCATATTTGATGCTGTCTGTTCTTATTGGTACAATCGCTTTAATCGATTAGCGATAGGGAGGTAAAACATCTTCTGTTTTGGAATTTTCTTCCCAGGACCTTCTCTAGGATGATACCGATCTTTTCCGCAAAAACGACATGTCGTTAGTTCTTTATCTGAACCCTTCCAAAAAAGCATGCAATAATCTTCACATACATCAATCATGTAAAATGGCATCCCCAATGCTTTCGCCATCTTCTTTGTGTCATAGTAAGATTTCGATGCTTTATTACCATGTGGTAGATACTCTTTGAACGTCTGTGATATTGCATCCACACAAACTTCAGAAAGGTTATGCTCTGTCTTAATATGCATAAGACGAGCTGATAAAGATAACATAGACAATCCTTCTTCACATCCCTCGTATATTGGTTCTTTTGCAGCCGCCAACATTTGAAAAAAATGGTTCGAATCACCAGTTGGTTCTTCTTGAGCTGCATGAAACTCAGGCTGCATTTCCGGAAAAGCATCTTGTACCATGTGTACATACGTATAACTGTCACCTTCGTGATGACCACCTTCGTGATGCCCAATATCTTCATAATTTGTAAACTGATTTGCATCTTCCGTTTGAACGACACTCGTTGAAGTTTCACCGCCAACAGTTTCTCCGTGTGACGACCAGAAATAGTAGTTCTCCGTGAAGCCTCTCGTATATAAGTGATTTCCCACCGTGTTTGCATCAAGACGCTTCCTATTTTTACATTGAGTACAAGGACACAACATAGTTCCTTTCTCAATATAAGAAGACTCCTTTTGTGCACAATTGAAAAACGTGTTTAATCCTGCAAAAAAGACATCAGAAACACCCTGCTTCACCGGATCTAATCTTTCATACATCCACCCTCTCTCAAAAAATAAATTTCGTGTAAAAGACATTTTAGCCAAAAGAATTCTTGAATTCTGTAAAAATTATTAGACATCGAAAGTAAATGAGAATCATTGTCTGCAACAAACGGTCAAAAATACAGCATATAGACACTAAACCATCTGTAGAGAACGGTCATAATTAGATCTGTTACTTCTCGCCACTGATACCATATTCCGTAGCCATAAAATTCAAATTTAGCTACCACTCACGCCACTTCCTTACGGTCGCTATCAAAAAGTAACTATATAAATATTAAAAACATTTCGACACGACAATAGCAGTGGCTAAGCAGCTACGGCGTGGCTACCGTCTTTGTTCAGTGGCTAATCAGCTACCACGAGGCTACTAGTCCGCGACTGAAATGTCCAACAATTTTGTGGTAGAGTAACAATGGCTAAATGGTAGCTTTTCAGTGGCCTTTGTGGCGACTGCGATGGAACGATGGCCGAGCAGTGGCGGATTTACTGTATTCTTGTAGTGATATATTAAAGTATATATGAGATATACTTGATACCAAAGAAAAAAAAACCTATATGTTGCTACGTTCAAGGAAGATACCACGATATGAGATGCCAATCATGTATAATCGCACTCATTTATCTTTTTATTGTAGCTCCACCGCAACAAAGTCTATCTTGTGGGTTAGGAAAAGCTAATTGAAAATAGTCACGTTAGCTGCCAATAACAGTGTGATATTCGATTAAATCATGAAGTCCTCTCTCGTTAGAGAAGTGTGAGCTTTTCGTAAAGGCGTCATAGGTTTTCAAAGTTGTTTTGGCTTTAACCATCTTGGTCTTTGTGAGAAGATCAATTCTCTTGTTACGTGAGGTAAAGTCCTCTAGTGGAATATGTGACTTCGATGCTAAGAAAAGGTTGATATCGCCTAAATCTTTGACCAAGACATGTTATGCAAGACAAGTGAAAAATTGTTGAGCAATTTTGTCACTCTTTCCAGTCAAAATTATGTCGTCTAAGTATACAAAGAAATAGTGGTGATAGATGAAGATATGTGTGGACAAAAAGACTAAAGAGTTGACAAAACCAACAACTATAAGATATATTTTGAGCTTATGGTCGCATGCACGACATGTTAGACGTCATTCATGGCTTTACTCATTTGAAATACACAATGATAAACCTAATTAGAAGGTGATGTTTGAAAATGCACAAGCTAATAGGACAACTCTTACCTTTGACAAAACCGTCATAACTCTGCTTTTTTAATCTTATGTATTTTTTAAAAAGTCTTATTTGGGTTAAATTTTTTTCCTTATAGAATTTTAATTAATAAAGAATAAAATATACATGAAAATAAATTTAAGACTTTTTTCGTGAGCTAGAATGAATAAAGATAAGGTTTGTTGGACAAAGTTTAAACAAAATATGAGTTCGCGACACGTAAAATCAAGTACTCTTTCATTAGTATGTTTTTGCGAGTTCGTCAAAATTATTGACAAACTCTGCCAGTAACAAACCTAAGATGATTTTTGAACCAGGTCAATATAACTAAAAGTTTTTTTTTTGATGGAGCAGATATGTTTGTTTCTCAATAACAATTAGGGAAATTAAAAAATTTATCCAGCTTCCTTCCTTGTACCAAGGTCCGCCCCTGGACTTTGCTAGTAGATATCTTGCAAGACAGTATATAGATTGCTCATTCTCGCCATTATGCGTCTGGAAATTGAAATATATAACCCGTCTTCTTATACTTATCAATCATTAACTTTTTATTGTTTAATAAGTAATTTAATAAATAACAAATTATTTATAATACAAAAGAACTTTTGTATGTACATTGACATTTTATTACTGTATTATACATATCCTCTTATGTATTAATTTCTATTTATCTGTTAAAACATTACATGAACCTTAATCAATTGCACAAATCAAAATTTCATGGAGTATTTTTTTAAGTAACTTACATATATTTCTTAATATGAAATTTAGAAATTATAATTTGATTTAGTATATTTTATCATTAAAAATATTTAAAACTTTAAACACTTTACCATAAAACATATTACTATCATCAAAATTATGAAAATTTGAATATGTTTAACCACTAAAACCAACATATTTATTATTTCCACAGAATAATTATAATAACCTTATGTAATTAGGCTCAAATTAAATCTCACAATTCACCTTACTCACGACACGAACATCATATGTTAGAAATAGTACATTAATCGTATGTCAACGTACATATACCATCGCCGCAAGTCTTCCATGTGCGATGCATGCGCGGGACTTATCTCAAAATTTCAAATCCCCTTTATTCATTGAGTTCATAAATCCATTTCTATAATGGTTGCTTAAGTCAATGAACATGAATCAAAGAATCAATGCTTAAAAGTTAGACAAACCAAACAAATCAGAAAATATCGCAAAAAATTGACAAATACAATTGGTCAATTGGCCCCATTGTCCACTGCATGTCATATCACAAGTTCCCTCCATGCATGTTTTTTAAAAAACTATAGCCATCTTAATTAGATTCATATTAAATGCTAACCAAACTTCACACATATACACACACAAAATGGACCGTATAATCAGAATTGGAGTTCCCCATATGGAAATTTTTTTCCTACTTTGACGTAAACCTTTGCTTACGGAACAATTTAATTCAACACGGATTCGTTATTAATAACTTAACAGAATGATAATTATATTTCCAAATTCACCGGGATCATTCGTTTTATAAAATGAATAAACAAGTAGCTAGGGTCAACGTTCACGCAAGTGTAATACGGCTTAAATGCTGTGGAAGAGTCTTGCTTTTCAGTTTTCACGATAGCTTTTTGAAGCTTCTCCGGCGGCGTTGTCACCGGCCGTCAACTTCTTCATCATCATACTATTAACTCTTTAAATTATTTAATTTGTGATAATAGAGTTGACGATTACGTGTGTGTAATCTCTCTTAGGATTTTCTCTAACGTCTCTATATATAAACCAAGAACAAGAAGAGTGCTTCAAACAAAAGGCAGATCATTGTAATCAAGATCTCTATTCTAAAGCTTTGTACTCAAACAAACACTGATCATTACAAAACCGGAAAATGAGTTCGTCTAACGGAGGAGTACCACCAGGTTTTCGGTTTCATCCAACGGACGAAGAACTTCTTCATTACTACTTGAAGAAGAAGATTTCTTATGAAAAGTTCGATATGGAAGTCATCAAGGAGGTTGACTTGAACAAGATTGAGCCGTGGGATTTACAAGGTACGTTCATTGATTAATAAACATACCATTATAATCTAATTCTCCCATTAGTTACTATACATGTACTCTTTTTTTTTTTGTGTGTGTGTGTGTGTGTAGATAGATGCAGAATAGGATCAACGCCGCAAAACGAGTGGTATTTCTTCAGCCACAAGGATAGGAAATATCCGACAGGTTCAAGGACGAACCGTGCGACCCACTCAGGTTTCTGGAAGGCGACGGGACGTGACAAATGCATAAGAAACTGTTACAAGAAGATAGGCATGAGGAAGACTCTTGTATTCTACAAAGGAAGAGCTCCTCACGGCCAAAAGACTGATTGGATCATGCATGAGTACCGTATTGAGGACACTGACGATGACCCTAGTGTATGTATCTATCTCTTATTCATTACAAAATTGTTAAAGCGGGTCCATTTTTTATTTTAACGGATGTGCCAATTATCTATAAAAATAATGCAGGAAGATGGATGGGTTGTTTGTAGAGTGTTCAAGAAGAAGAATCTGTTCAAAGTTGGGAATGATGTTAGCTCAAACATCAACAACAGTAGGCTTGAGGCTCGTAGCTTCATCCGTAGAGAAAGCTCTTACCAAGGAATCTCAATGTTTGAGCTTAACAAGCCTGAAGAAATCGGTCTACATCAATACCCTCAACCACCAATGTTTCAGCCTCATCAGAAGCCTCTTTCAATTGGATATGACTACTCTTTGGCTCTTCTTCCAAGGGAAAGCGAGTACCAGCAAGCGTGTGAGCCATCAGGGGTTGAGGTCGGCTCATGCAAAACAGTTGGTGAATGGGGAATGGTGAATTGTAACATGGGGAATCATGAACAGGACTCGTCTAGAGCTATGACTATGAGGTTTGAAGATGAAGGCAACAACAATTCGTCGACGGTCCAGCCACCTTCGAATCTGCTTTCATTGCGCGGTGAAAATGGATTTCTTGGGTTATTTTAAATAGATGCTAATTATATGTTAAATCTATATGCATCTCTTTCTATGTTTTCTTCTTTGAATACATATGTATCCATTTATTTCATTTTGTGATTAGGAAGCAAATTGCATCATTGATAACGTTAATAAGAAACGTATTCAACTAGTTGAAATGTAAAAAACACCAAAAAAAACACTAACTCTTAAAATGTAAAAAACATCTCTCTTCTACATTAAATGCATCAAAACACAGATTAAGAGCATCTCACATTTGAGTTGCTCTTTGAGTTGTTGTCACATTTTGGCCTCAGATTCAGATTAAAAAAACTCATTTATGAGTTCATGAAGTGGATAATCGGTGCTGTGGGAAGCAATTTGAGCAACCCCTGAGAAACGCTATGTGGCGTATGCCGATTGGTGGACGCGTAAATATAAAAAGATTATTTTTTTCCTCATTTTCTTCTTTCATTCTTCTCGACTCTCTCTCTCTTCTCTCTCGTTTGAAACGGCGATAAAACATGCGATTCATCCGAAATCAGAAAATTCAATCGAATCACATCGAATCCGTTGAATTTCCGGCTAAATCTTGAGGGTTGATGGTCTTCCGGAGGCGATGACATTCTAAATCGGCGTAACCCTAAGATTTGACGACAAACGACGACAGAGGTTTCTTTTGGTGGGACAACGACGGCGGAGGTTTCTTCTGAAGGCCTAAAGCGGACGGCGAGGTCCATCAGCTGACAAATCGGAGAGATAAGGTTCGTCTTCTCATCTTTGATTTATTGCATGTTTTTGTAATTCATCTTCGGTGGTCTTTAATTGTTAGGGTTTCATATTAATTTGATTGATTGTTAGAATGATTAATGTTTTCTGTCGATTTGACTTATTAGGCGTAGATTATGAGATTAGTTTGATGTCCAATTGATTTTGAGATTTGTTTGGAGGATTTAGGGTTTCGGTTTAATTACTCTCATTGTCTGACAGCTTTTTTTATGAATGAGTAGCTTTTTATGTTCTTGTTATCTTATGTTTGTGTTTGTGTTATAGATTGTAGATAAAACCCATGTGTTGTTCTGATCAGTAGAGTGTAAGATTAGTTTGATGTTTTGTATAAATAATTGTGTGATTAATATTGACTCTTTTGTCATATTTTGTGCGAGGTTTTCTTCAACTGGATATAACGGTTAAATGGTGAAGAGTGGTATTCATGAAGTGGACACAACGGTTGGATTGTCTAACTTGAAAAGGTATTGTCCTCTATCTTTCATATGTTGTTGTTAGGTTTTTGTCTGAGTTTGTGTTTGGGATGAATGAGTAGCTTTTTAATGTTCTTGTTCTCTTAAATTTGTCTTTGTGTTATAGATTGTGAGTTACGTGTTTAGTAGTAGAGTGATTGTTAGAATGTTTGATGTTTTTTATAAACCCGTGTGTTGTTGTTAGGGGTAGGGTGTGATCTTAGTTTGATATTTTGTATAAATAATTGTGTGAAAAGGTATGGTCCTCTAGCTTTGATATGTAAGCTGATGTTTTCTTTTTTTGCTCAAGTATTTTAAAATTTTTGAAAACCTGTTTGATGTTCTTTCAATTGTGATGGTGATATTTGTTTTGATTTTTAATAAAATAGCATAATTAAACTGGTTTATTGAGTATATGATTGTATTTGAATTTAGTATTGTCTTTAAACATCAGCTTTTGGAATACCTTTACACATAGAGATTTACTGAAAAAGTGTTTCAGTTGTCTACTCATAGAAATATATTGAAAAGTATATCTCTTTTCTACTCAACACTCATTACTCTTTACCTCAATAAACTTTTAGTTTCTTTGTCTAACCTTTAGTTTTAAAGTTAACCTAACCTTGAGTTCAATATAAACCCTCAATGTTGAACACTAACTGTAACACCCCCGAACCGTTCTAGGACTAAGAACGAATCAGACGTGTCACGTGTGATGCCCGTAGACAATCCAACCGAGGTTAATAGAACGAATCTAATACCTTAGTCAGTCCATCCGCGGGTATCGTTCCTCTCGTACACGGCCTAAGGCTTTTCAACCCGTACCGTATCCGCAAGTTGTGTTAGTCCGAACAAGACTAATATCGAGTGGAACACAAGGCTTTAATAAAAAAACTCCTTTTATTAATTTAAACCGTTGAAAACACTTACAAAGGATTGGGATCCCAGAGCCTAAGGCCCAAATCGAGTCAATAACAATAAATCTAGTTTTACAAATATTTCTTTACAAAGGCAACAAACTCTACACCGGTGTCCAACGTCCGTGCTTTCCCTAAAGGTCTCCCAACTAAGGTTACCTGAAAAACAAAAGGTAGAATCTTGAGTAATCTAAGATTACTCAGTGAGTCCGGGATCTAACAAACAACAACCCCAAACCCAATCCCCAAACAACAATCAAACACACAACACACAATCAAGATTAACAAGCAATCAAACTCCATATAGAGTATTCACAGCGGAAGCTAACTAATACAAACAAAATGGCACCACATCCATCACACTACTCACTACCAATCCTAAAGGCCTTTACTACTAATAATGCGATTCTGATTTCCCACAAGGCAATGTCTTCCAAACTTTAGCCACAAAGGCTAGAACGATCACATCCCTTCCCCAAAACCGTTTACAAGGGACCTATTCCCTTACAGCAAAATTTACTACTTCGTCAAGTAGTGCCCGGTGGTAGCGAACCGCTCTGAGCCACTGGGACAATCACGACCTCGCTATATACTAGCCATATGACTAGCACCACACTACTTACTACGAGCCTGACATCAAGTCAGTACTACTCGCAACCAGATCTACTAACATAAACAAGTTAATCAAGCAACAACAAGATTAACTAATAACAATCAATCAATCAATCAACAAACAAGCAATGAAACAATCAATATGAAACAATTAAACAACACACACAACGCCCGGTTATCATGTTAATAATTACCGATTATTGACCATGAACAACCAAGCAGCATAACGGCTATACCAGCGATAGCCTAACCTCATAAAATTGCCTAAGCAACTTCACAACAACAAACAGATCTCGAAACTATACCAAGTATAGTTCCTAAACCTCAAACAAAATTCACAAAATGAAAATAGATCAAGCAAGGATGCTAGATCTAAACCAACCAAACAAATAGATCTCACACAAAGACGTAGATCTAACTATCATGCACAAGTATTAACATACAACCTCAATCCTAAACTCATACATCAAATAAAATCCTAATCATGTGCTACTACACATGCTTTGGTACTCACCTTGGCCTTAACGCCGAGAAAACGACTTTCTACCCTTGCCCGCCCATTGATCTCGATCCGACTAGTTTTTTCCAAGGATGGATCTAAGCTTCGGACCGAACCAAAAACTTAGAAAAATATTCCAAAAAGAATAAGAGACTAAGGGCAGGACTTACTTACCGGAAACCCGACCACGACTCTCGACTCAACCAACTTCTACCCGATTCACCTCCACAAGCTCAGCGATATAACTAACTATCTAACTATTCTAAGGTCGGATTTTGGTGGAAGCTAATGAACTAAAGCTAGGATTTCGTGGCTTATATATAGGGAGAGGAGTCTTAGCCTCCAAGCTAAGGTAAGCGAGAGGTGGCGGATAAGCATTATCCAAAAGCTTATCCTTATCCACTTCCATTCTTATCCAAACCCAAGCTTGTGCCAACTTACACTCAACACACGCCATTCCCATCCAAAAGTGTGGCACCTCGTGGTCAGCACACTCCCAGGTGGTGACACACCTACTTACACCACAAGCACCTCTACGACAAAGCAGCTTCGTGGCCAAAACTGAACCGAGAGTTCTTCGACCGATTTTTACAGCTAAACTCATGTAATGTGGCTTGTCCTTAACCACTTACTAACCTTGTTGTCTGTGTATCCAAATTCGTTCGATCATCGCTCGCTTGTCTCGGCCATAACAGCTCCTTCTCGGTAAAACTAGTTTTCTCGGTACAATTGATCTTTCTATCGAACAAATTGTTTAACCCTTGATAGCCAACTCAATAACCTTTAGTAAACACTCGATCATGTCCTTTGACCGAATGCATATAATCTTCCAATAGCCTTACTGCCCAATGCCACTGATAGTCGGTCCTTCCCTTCTCGATACTTGACGGTAGCCGAAAGAAATCTTTAACTTGTTCATGGTTTGATATAAAAATCAATTCAACCATTTTTCTTCGATCAATCCTTCGGATAAGGTTTGGTTCACTGATGGCTCCAACGGATTTTTATTTTCGAAAATTTTTCCGAGTCGGTCGCACGTCCACGTTCGCGGTCCTCCATCCGTATACTAGGTCAAAATAAGGGGTATTACACTAACCTTAACCATTATCGATCATCTACAAACCCTTTTCGTTAAACATCGGCTTTCACTAAAACAAGCAATGGATCCTAGAAACCCTTATCGTTTTTCACAGCAAAAATTTGTTGATCTTTTGAATTCTCAAAAAAACTCCAACGGTTATGATAATCCTATTCCTCCAAATTCCGCACAATCCTCTCAGCCTGTCCTGTTTTGCTTTACATTTTCTTCTCAGCCTGTACACTTTAGCCCTGAATTCTCTTCTCAGCCTCTTAACTTTAGCCCGACATCTGAATCTGAAGACTGTATCGAGGTTATAGTAGATGAGAATGAAGAAGACGCAGGCAGAAGAAGTAGGAAGCGGTGGAGTGCAGAGGAAGATGTCAATCTCATAAGCGCTTGGTTAAACATAAGCAAAGATCCAGTTGTAAGTAATGAGCAGCAGATAGATAGTTTCTGGAAGAGGGTAACAGACTATTACAAAGCAAATGATGGAGCATCCGGTTCAAACGCAAGAGGGCCTTCACAATGTAAGGCTAGGTGGAACAAGATAAACCACCAAGTCAACAAGTTTGTTGGGTGTTACGCAAAAGCGAGTGCAAGAAGGAAGAGTGGAGGATCGGAAGATAATGTGATGAGCATGGCATATGAGGTTTACAAGAACGACATGAAGAAGCCATTTATGCTAGGTCATTGCTGAGGGAACTAAAGCATGATCAGAAATGGATCCCAGAAGAATGTAGCCATAAACAGACTAAGTTTGCTTCTGAAGGAGCATACTCAGCTACTTCGAGCAATGATGGAGCTGAGATGAGGCCTCCGGCGGTTAAAGCTTCCAAGAAAAAAGGAAAGAAACCGGAATTTAGTAGTGATGTGGAGGATGGTTCTATCGGTAAGTTAGATAGGATCATAGCAATGAAGGATCAAGAACAAGCGACTAAAGAGAGGCACACCAAAATGAGATTGCTAGACAGTCTGCGTAACAAGGGTGAACTAACACCCGTTGAAGTACTACTTAAAAGACAAAATCGTTGATCAAATGTTGACAAACATTTAGGTTTCGATTCTATTCATTTGTTATGCTTAACTCTTATTGTCTTTGTCATGTTTTGAATATTCTGTCTCTTGTTTGTCATGTTTGGTGTTTAACTCTTGTTTAACTCTTGTTGTGTTCAAAAGTTTTTTTTTGTGTTTAGCTCTAGTTGTCTTCTTCTTTTGTTGCAGGTTTTGGGACGACATATGAAGCTGTCTCGTTGTCATGTGAAGGGAAACATGTTGGTTGTCAAGCGAATGGAAGTTGTCTTGTTATCAAAGATGTGTTGTGTTTTAACCCGTGAATGGGTGTTGTTTTTTAGTGTCATTTACGGGTCTCTCTTTTTTTCTGTATCGAGGTTAAGTGTGGTCGGCTTTTGCTTGTTGTAAGGACTATCACGGCTTGTCCAACCCGTGAATGGGTTTCGAGTTGTGATGTTTATGTATTGTAACCCGTGAATGGGTTTTGTTTGGTTGTGTGTCTTTTGTAAGGTCTATATATTGATCAATGTTGTGTACAACTTCATTTGCTTCTCATCCGATTCTTTTCATCTCTTTTATCTTATCATCATTTCTTCTTGTTAAATATTTAATACCAAAAAACCTTACAACAAATACAAATCTCCCTAATCCTTAGAAGACAAACCCATTTCCATTACATAAACAAATTTCCATAAACCTTACAACAAAAAACCATTTCCAATACAAAATAAACCAAACTCCATAGGCCTCAAAACAAACCCAAACGGTCAAATAATGTCTAATTGGAGTTCTGATCAAGTTGATGAAATGGTAGAGGAGGAAGTTGATAGTATAATGGAGGAGATTCAATACAACTACACTAAAGAGGAAGTACCACCAACTTCAATATTCCGAAGAGTGCACATTAATAGAGACCGCGAAGAAGGTCACACTCGGTTATGGAATGATTATTTTAGTGAGAATCCGACTTACACTCAAGCGATGTTCCTCCGTCGCTTTAGAATGAACAAACCATTGTTCAAACGCATTGTTAGTACTATTGAGAATGGAGTCCCATACTTCAGATAAAGACGACATCTATCCGTATGATGGCTTACAAATATTTGGCAGATACGGTGGATGAATATTTACGACTGGCTGAAACAACCGCCCACAAATGCCTTGAACAATTTGTAGACAGAGTTATAAATCTTTTTGGATACGAGTATCTCAGAAGACCTACAACGGAAGACCTCCAACGATTACTGAATATTGGAGAACATCGCGATTTCCCCCGAATGGTAGGGAGCATAGATTGTATGCATTGGGAGTGGAAGAATTATCCCACTGCATGGAAAGGACGATATTCATGTGGATATGGAAAACCGACAATCGTCCTAGAGGCTGTGGCATCGCAAGATTTATGGATTTGGCACACATTTTTTGACCACCAGGTACGTTAAATGATATCAATGTTTTGGACCGCTCATCGGTGTTTGATGATATCCTAGAGGGCCAAGCTTCGAGAGTTAAATACGTTGTCAATGGACATCAATATAAAATGACGTACTACCTCACTGACAATATCTATCCCAAATGGGCAACTTTCATCCAATCCATTACACTTCCACATGGCCAAAAAGCAAAAATCTTTGATCAGTGTCAAGAAGCATGCTGGAAAGATGTAGAGCGTACATTTGGAGTCTTGCAAGCTCGATTTACCATCGTGAAGAATCCCACATTTTTTTGGGATAAAGGAAAAATAAGGAAAATAATGAGAACATGTATCATATTGCATAACATGATAGTGGAAGACGATCGACATGACTACAATTTCTACGATCCATCAGAGTTCTATCACGGAGAAGGAAGCGGAACTTCTCATGTCGATTTATCGTTTTCTATAGATAGGCCAACAAATCTAACTAATATGACGGGGCGTTCGAAATGACGTTCATGATATACAAATGCATGATCATTTGAAAAAAGATTTGATTGAGCATATCTGACAAAAATTTGGTGCAACCCAACAATAAATCTTATTCTGAATTTTGTAAAATATGTTTAGTATTCCGAATTTTGTAAAAAATTATTGTTTTCTATTTTATGTAATATAAATAATTGTTTTCTCATTTTAGATTATTAAAATTTTATAATTCATAAACAAAAATTAAAAAATTATTATTTAAATAATTGAGCAACCTTCTTTAGAGTTTTCTAGTGGAGGGATGATTTTGTTTAAGTTCTAAAGTAGGTCTGGGCATAATATCCGAATCCGAACCGAAAATTTAGAAATATCCGAACGAATTCTAAATTTAAGGATCCGAAAATCCGAATCCGAATTGAAATCCGAATGGATATCCGAATGGATATCCGAACATGCCCAAAATATAAATACATAGTAATAATATCTGAGTAATACTTACAAGTTGTAATAACTTTGGTATCTAAAAGTTTAAATTTTTGGATATTCTAAATATTTTCAGGTATTACAACTATTTTTGAGTATATTTAGGTAAAAAATAAACGTATTTTTTAGATATTTTGGTTCATTTCAAGTAGTTTGAATAGATTTGGACACAAAAAATTTGAATTTTTGAGTACTTTGGATAACCGAATCCAAACCCGAAATTTAAAAATATCTAAACGAATTTTAGAATAATAAATCCAAAAAATTCAAAATCCAAAAAATCTGATCCGATCCGAACTATAATCAGAACGCCGAAGGCTAAAAGGATATTAAAAACCTAGACAATAATATGAGAGTATTAAAGGCCCAAAGACCTAAAGGCCCATACGTTTAATAGTTTGGTGGTGGTTTTGAGGAATCTTCCTTATCCGCTCGGTGGAGCAGTGAAAAAAGATGGCCGGAGTGTGCGTCTCTTGGGGAGGCGGAGCATGTCGCTTTTTCCCTCCAATTCGCCGGCGTTTTCCTGTTTCCTCCACCGTCTCATCCCTCGCTCTTCCAGATTCCTCCGCTATGATCGTCGACGACAATCTCGGCGCATTTCTCAAGGTCTAATTTACTATAAAAACCAGTCTCTGTTTCGTCTTTGTTCTTACAGTTTGATCTGAACAACACTTGCGTCTTTGTAGATCCTTCCACGAGATCTCCGTCATCTTCTCCTCAACGATTCTCGAAGAAATCAGCTTGTTGAGGTTATTGTTTCAACTCTTCGTGAAGAACAATTTTGAAAAGCTTAACAAAAATGGAATGAGAGTTTTTGAAAATCTTGGTTAGGTGATTATGGATTTGGGAAGACCACCTGAAGCACGTTATCTCGGTGAACCTGGAGGCCAGTATCTTAGGAACATCGAGGTAAAGCTAATTAGGGATGAATGATGTTGTTGTGTTTTTAGTGGGAATAGGAGTTATGTTGGTGTCTTCTGAATTTTGGATACTTTGTATGTATGGAAACACTAGCTTAGGTATCCATGGAAGAGCTAGAGGATGCTCAAGAGCTGGTAGGTGAATTTGGTGCTGACAATAGAGCTGGAATAGAGGGTACATTGCACAGGATATCAGCTATTCGTAATAGGAAAGGGTTCATTGTTGGTTTAACTTGTCGGGTTGGGAGAGCTGTGAGTGGTCACATTGATATGCTCTATGATCTCCTTCACTATGGCAAAAGTATCTTGTTTGTTGGACGGTACTTGTTTTACACACTACTCTCTTATGCTTCATTTTGTTTCCCTGGTGATGATTTGATTATCGAATTAAACTACAGGCCTGGTGTTGGTAAGACCACTGTATTGCGAGAGATTGCTCGTGTCTTGTCTGATGAATTCCAGAAGCGAGTGGTGGGTATTGCTTATCCTTGAGGTTTTCTTAGCATGAAGGTTCTGCGTTTTTAAGTTGTTAAGTATGCGTAATTTGCGTTTTTTTAGGTGATAATTGATACCAGCAATGAAATAGGAGGAGATGGAGATATTCCACACTCAGCTATTGGAGGTTCTCGTAGGATGCAAGTACCGAAGCCATCTTTGCAGCATAAAGTTATGATTGAGGCAGTAGAGAATCATATGCCTCAAGTGATCATTGTTGATGAGATCGGCACAGAAGCTGAAGCACTTGCCTGTCGTTCCATTGCTGAAAGGGGAGTGATGCTAATTGGCACTGCTCACGGAGAGCAGCTCCAGAACATAATAAAGAATCCTACACTTTCAGATTTGGTAATTTTTTTTTTTTCACTGCTTGTCTGAATGTTGTGTTATCGCTTGCTTCTAGTTTTCACAAAGATTTTTTCATGTTGTTTTCCTGCTCTTTTGTTGGTTCTAGATTGGAGGCATTGAGACTGTCACTCTTGGAGATGAAGAAGCGAGGGCGAGAAGGAGTCAGAAGAGTATTCTCGAGAGGAAAGCTCCACCGACTTTTTATTTCTTGATAGAGATGAGAGAACGGGATTATTGGATTGCACATCAAGTAAGCCTCTGTTTCACAACTCAGTCTGTTGTTGCCTTTGCCCTGCACTCATTCAATATCAAAGATCATATCTATTAACAAAACTTGTCATCTTTCACTCTCGTCCAGACTGAAAAGAGCGTTGATATGTTGCTTCGTGGAAGGAATCCCATGGTTGAGGTACAGTATATAGTAGTACTCAAAAATATATATCAGTTGAGAATTATACGACAACAATGATTTGATCACTGAGCTCAACAGATACTGATTCGACTTCTATAACTTATGGTTTTAGGTGAGGAGAAGGGATGATGAGTACAAGGTGGTAATAGAAAGGTGGAAGGCATATGACGGGCAAGGCATCTGAGATTTATTCATCGTTGTTAGACTTGGGCATCTTTCTTATGTACACAAATGTTTGCAAAAGATTATAAGAACACAAATGCATCCATCTCATTACATCCATCAGGATCGCATTCAATTACTCATTTGTATCGATACGTACTCAAGTGTACAAGCCGACGTCTAGTGGCACTGAGCCCATCACATGTCCACATTTCATCTGTTACACAAGCAAGATTCAATCTCCATCTCATTCAACCTTAAGCACACATGATATAATGATATATAACAATTTAATAGACTTAATCATCAATCGACAAGGTCAAGTCAATTCACATAACATATATGTATCTAGTCAAGTTCTGGTCAATACAGCAGGTCTGATCAGCATTAAACGACCCAAACATGTCTCATACGTGCACACACATTAGAGCGAGAATCTACCCGAAAATCTGAGACGATATAAGGACAAAGAAATGTAGAAATTCCCAAGTAATAATATTCCAGAGTTTGAGTTTAATGATTCAAGTAACGTTGGGGTTAAGACTAGACTTTCTCTTATTTTCCAGAGGTTTCGATTCACATTATGGATTTTATAAGTGCATTCATCTCATTTATTCATGACATTTATTGGTGAGTAGGCTTAATTGAATTTAAAAGTTTTGTGATAATGATTGCATCTGGTTTAGTAAATTTCTAAGGTTATTGAACTGTAAATCGAATAAGGCATATAATTAATCAATATTAAGAGTTAAGCTAGTCATGTGATCAAACCCTATAGGTTGCATGGCCATAAGGGAGAGTCATTAAAGCTGTATGGACGCTCTGTCAAAGTTAGTGATGTATCAAGTGAGAGAGATCAGTTGTGTTGTATTCTGGGTGGACATGTGTCTCATGAACAAAACTCAAGTCTCAGTCTCAGTGTTTTCTTGTGAATGATGAACTGAATTTCTCCCCGTGCCATTGCCAAATCTAAAGATGTCAAGATTCCGTGCTTGCCCTTCCATGTATCACGTAAAAACAATTAAGATTGAACCATAAAAGCTAAAGATATCTCTCAATTCTTAACCAAAGTGAGTATTTTTTCTTGGTCTTGGTTAGTTTCTTCATCCTCCTAAGAATCCATAGAGGCCAATATAACATTCTGAGCTTTTCTAGATCAAACGTAAGTCTTCTTAAATAATGTTTCAGGTCGTGCTTTGGTTGGATATTAAAAACGTTTTTCAAAGCATTCTCTTAACACATTCCGTACCTTGCATGCTTACATTTATATTCTTCGGTTTGGAAAGTGAATTTCAATTTGATCAAAAAGAGAGGTAAATGAGTTGTTTTTTTTAATTCTCTTTCCTTTTCGTGATCTTTAGGCTTTTGCTTTTTTATGTGTTGTATGATGTCTAGGATGTTATTCCAGGCTTCAAATTTAGTCTAATTTTGTTATGTTTAACCCAAAATATTCAATAAAATCTTAACTGGTTTGTATTTGAAAGAAAGAGGGAACTAGCTCATCCGATGGGGGAGATGAACAATTTGAAGCCCTCATTCTTGAGCTCCGATGGGAGTTTGGCTGTTCATGCTGGTACGTTACCTACGGTCATTGTCAACCCTTACTGATTTCTTGCTAGTTATCTTTTTTTTTTTTTTTTTTTTTTTTTTTTTTTTTTTCTTGTCACCTCTTAATTACTAGAAATTTGTTATATGTTTGGACAAAATATATTATATCTTTTTATATATTAAAATGTACAATTTTCTTTTAAGGGAGCCGCGAGAATGCATGCATGCACCCACTGCCACTGTGCCACAAATAATCATGTAGTATATGCTTTAGGTTTTTAGCACCTGTCCTTAGAGCGCATGTACAATATAATATTTCTATCGATCGACTGAAAATGGATGTAAGAAAAATGTATCTAAACAACGTTCACCGGCTAGCAAGCGCCTAAAGCGTTTTAAGACATATTGTATCCAACCTTATTCATTCATTGTGAAAAGAATGGGATTTTCGTAAGCGGAGAATCGAAAATAATGGATTTTGTTGTGGGTTTTATAATCAGGTGAAAGATTATGTCGTGAAATAAACACAACTTCGATCACGACCCCTGTAGTAAACACAACGACCTACTTCTTCAAGAACACTTCCGACCTAGTCGACTTCAAGGTCCGTATATGCTTCTATCTAGGGTTGAATATATATCGGGGGAAAAAAACTTTAAATAGTGTGTTGCTTTGACTAAGTTAATCGACTATTTTTACAACAATAAATTTATTTTCAATTTTGCAGGAGCAACGGATTGTATGTCATGAGTATACTCGTTATGGAAGCCCAACAACTATGGTACTTGAAGAAAAGATTAGGTCTCGCACTCTCTTGATGTCTTTGATTAGTGTCTCACAATTGATTTTTGTTCTTAGTTGTCCATTTTATGCTCTCTTGATTAGTGCACTTGAAGGTGCTGAATCAACTTTGGTCGTGGCATCTGGAATGTGTGCAATTAGTGTTATGCTTTTGGCATTGGTTCCTACGAATGGTCATATTGTGACAACTAAAGATTGTTACAAGGAGACAAGGATGATCATGGAGAATTTTCTTCCCAAATTGGGAATCACCGTAAGAAATAAAAACCCTGTTTCCTCACTTCAATTTTGTTTTGTTTCGACTCATTGATCACCTTTTTGTTATGTGTGTGTTTATATATGTCATCCAGGTGACTATGATTGACTCTGATGATACCGCAAGGCTCGAAGCTGTAGTGAATGACCATAATGTATTATAACTTACAATGAGTTCTCCTAGCATACTTTAAAAGTTGAAAAGCATTATATGAATTGTGGTTTGTTCTACAGGTTTCTATGTTCTTTACTGAGTCCCCAACAAACCCATTTCTTCGATGTGTGGACATTAAGTTAGTGTCAGAAATCTGTCACAAAAGAGGAACTCTTGTTTGTATAGACGGTACCATTGCAACACCTTTGAATCAAAAGGCACTTGCCCTTGGTGCTGATCTTATTCTCCAGTCTGGTACTAAGTACATTGGAGGACACAATGATGTGTGTAACTTAGCACGCAGAACCTTATTAGTGCTTAGAGAACTGGTTACCAAAAATTGATTATTTGTTCCGTGTGTCTTCCCAGGTTCTTGCTGGATGCATATCTGGCTCAACGAAGTTGATTTCTAAGATTCGCATTTTGCATCAACTTTTGGGAGGCACGCTTAATCCTGTAAAAATGCTTGATTCCCCTTTAATGCTACCACTTCATACATCGGTTGAAATTTCAATTTGTGTCAGTTTGGCGGACCAAAGATAAAAATTTAGGGAGGTCAAATACAGAGAAAAAATATTAATTTGTCATATTCGTGGTTCGAACTCAGGTTTGGGGAGGTCAACAGTGCAGAACTTACCATCTGTGCTATTGAAATTTTATGTAATTACATGTAAAAACAAATTATTTAGTTAGTTTACCCAGGTCAGGTGACCCACCTTCCTCCTTAGTAGGTCCGCCGTATCATCCCTATTCATCAATATTCTAACCTTTGGATAACTGTGTCTTTGCGAGAAACAGAATGCCGCATATTTACTCATCCGAAGCATGAAGACGATGCATCTTCGTGTAAAACAACATAATTCAAATGCTTTGAGGATGGCCCAAGTGTTAGAAGCACATCCCAAGGTACTATTTTTCTTTTGGTTGCACCCATTATTAATATAGGGTATGTGAAAATGATAAAAGAAACTAATATATATACTATGATTAAGCACTCATATACACTTCTTAATTCTTGTGCAAGAAAGAAAAGAAATTTGGAATGAGGTTTCTTGCCTAGCAAGTTGAGAAATGATCAAACAAATTAAAAGAGGAAACTTGTACTATAAGATGTTACTGAATCGATTTTGAGGTGTCTTTGCAGACGATCAAGACTCCACTATTTACACATAAACACACACAATTATATGAACCATACTGTGGAACTTAACACACATATAAAATTGAACCATAAAACATCATAACCTTTGCTCCATACTTTGTCTTCCATTTTCTTAGCCTTGTCAAGTGGACCATCATATCTCATCAAAAAATGGATTCACTGTAATCGTGTTAGGTAAGTCGCGTTTACTACCCGGGCCTTCCGAGTCATCCCGAACATCTCATAGCCAAGCGACAAATGACTGGTTTTGGTGGTTTGGTCACTTTCGAGGTCAAAATTAATCCTATTCATTTACCTTTAATGAAATCTTCTCAATCTTAAAATGTGTTTTTCTTTTTCTTTTCCTTTATATCTGCAAATAGGTTGCTGGAGATTTGAAGAAGACAATCAAGTTCATTGATTCTCTGAAGATCCCTTACATTGCAACATCTTTTGGTGGATGCGAGAGCTTCGTGGACCAACCTGCCACAAGGAACTGGTATATAACTTCCCACTAAAACATTGGTAGTTTAATTTTTTATTTCTTGTTACACACACAAATGTTTCGGGGGTTTGATTTAGGGATGTACCGCGAGAAGAAAGGCTCAACTATGAACTCAACGACAACTTAGTTCGTTTCAGTTTTGGTATTGAAGACTTTGATGACATCAAGGCTGACGTTCTTCAAGCTCTTGATACCATCTAAATAAATGTTGATGTTTTGTAAACGAAGCTGTTTCCCAAACATTTCACAAACACGTGTACCATTTGTTTTATTTCTATTTCAACAAACTTTAATAATTTCAAATGAAAACGTTTTTTAGTTAAACTTTTTTTTTTTTTTTTTTTTTTTTGTCTGTTCCTATATATTGATCAATTTATGCATCGCTTCATCTTTAAAAAATGTTTATATTGTATCTCGATTCCACCAGATCTCAGTTCTAAATACCTGAGTTGGTCTCAGCCTCCATGTATCAAAGCTTAGGTTCTCTGTTCTATATGAATCTGAAAGAAAAAATAGTCAGAAAGGATTGAGGGATAATTTACTAAGACAATCCCCTATTTAACAACTTCTTGTTGGTAAACTACATAATAGTTATATGTTATATAGTTATAGTTATTATTTGATTCATTAGTTGGTTACAAAATATGTTATATGGGTTGGCTTCCTTATTAAGATACACTTAAAAGAATATCCCAAAAAATAATACAACTTAAAAGAAATAAAATCTTTAACAACCATATACTGTTAGCCCATATATATGGTTAGACAATTAAAGAAAACAAATATAATAAAATCTCGGAAATTAATCACGCTTAAGCGTGATTTCCGATTAAGCAAACAAAATAATATCTTATATAACACCCTTCCAACCTTTTATTATAAATCATTGACATCTCCATTCACCGAAATACACCATTTTCATACAAAAAAAAAATTGTTCAATATATAAAATATTCAATCATTCATAATATTATTCTTTTAAAAAATATATATTCAACTAAAAGTTTGATTGAATAATGAATCAAAATTTGAATATTTAAATTCAATTTCATGTATTTCTTTTGTTGAATTGTATAATTTTATATACTATAATAAACTTTTAAAATAATTTAATTTGAAATATTTTAAAATAGTTTAATTTGATATTTTTAAGAATATTATAAATACATGATAGATCAAAAAGTTAAAAATTATAAACACTCTAATTTGATTTGTTATAGCACGGGTCAATAATATGTCACTATAATATTTTGAAAGAATTCTAAAAAATATGATTTTTTTCTAGAGCACAGATTGAAATTTCAAGAAATATGATTTCTCGGATTCAATTAAAGTTTGGAATAATGTTGTTTGCTAGGATTTCTCGGTTAAGATGATTTTAACAAACATACATTACATATTTAGTCCTAAAATTAATATACGATATATTATGGGTTAAGTAATAAAATTAACAATCTAAATACAATATATAATTTTAAAAACTAAACAAATTAAATAAAATTAACTAATGATTTTTTTTTATCACACAGTTTAACTCCCACTCTACCGCGAGTAAAATTTTAGATCTAATAAAATATATCTTACAAAATAGATGTTATTTTTATAAGTCATATTCAGCATATGATTTTATGGTATAGTGTTCCATCCAAAAAATACTTTTAAAACAAATAAAATAATCACATATATGATATTTTGAATAAAAATTACAAAATAAATAATAGAATTTCAATCCGTAGCACTGTCGTATTCTAGTTTTCTTCTGATTTAGACAACAACAAGTGTGTAAAACTGTAATTTTGGACTTGCGCATATTATCTTCTATATCACCACTGGTTGATTAATACTCTCTCCGTATTTTTATAGTTTGATGTATAAGGTTTCTATATACACTGATTAAGAAATCAACATTTTTTATAAACCTTTTCTGAATAATAAAAACATTATTTATAAAAATACGTGAGGAAGTATATATATTTTTTGCAAATACGTGGAATATCTATGCATGGTTTTATACGTACCAACTACAATTTTACTGTCGGGGATACTTTTTTTCTAATCATAGACTTCATAGTGGAATCAATTTGACATGCCTAATACTTTATCATTAATAGTGTTATCAAAATAATAAAATAATGATTTTTTTTTGTTTTATATTAGTAATATATTTTCGTTTTTTTTTTAATTTGAATCAGAACTTATATATGAATAATAAGATAAGATTTTTATCAACTAATTTATGTATTATGATTCAAAAAAAAAAAATGAAACAAAGATAAAAAGAGAGTCAATAACGTTACTTGCCGACATCAATAATAATGTTAATATATACTCAGCTAAATTTCAATTGAGAGAAAGAGTGACAACCCGTCCGTGGACTCCACTAGCCTCACTGCTAGTTGTTCTATAGGCTGACCCTGCATGGTATCGATCCTAACCCATTATTGTGGATATCCAAATCCACCAGTAGGTTATTGGTACATCAGACGTTCCTCGAACCCTGGTATCTCACCTTTTAACAACTTTCTCACAGGACAAGTTATCACCAGTTGACCTACAGCTCAATTGATGACAGTTTGTCCTGTGGGAAGATTGTTAAAGGGTGAAGAACCAGGGTTTGAGGAACGCCTGATGCACCAATAACCTACTGCTGGATTTGGATATCCACAGTAATGAGTTATAATCGATGCCCTGCAGAACTAGTCTATAGAGGCAACTAGTAATGAGGCTAGTGGGATCCGCGGGACGGATTGTCATATAAAAAACATATTAAGTTGTTGAATTCTATATCAAATTAGGCGTAAAAAACAAGCAAGTTAAGCTAGTCATGTATGTGTTCAATTCTATAGGTTGCATTGCCATCAGGGAGAGTCAAAGCTAACTAATCTGGACATTTTGTCCAAGTGAGTGATGTGTCAAGTGAGAGAGATATGTGTTGTCTCACGGATTTAGTTAAAGACATATTAAGTTGTTGAATTCTATATCAAATTAGGCGTAAAAAACAAGCAAGTTAAGCTAGTCATGCATGTGTTCAATTCTATAGGTTGCATTGCCATCAGGGAGAGTCAAAGCTAGCTAATCTGGACATTTTGTCCAAGTGAGTGATGTGTCAAGTGAGAGAGATGTGTTGTCTCACGGACGGACATGCGTCCATTATGTCAGCAAAACCATCCATTTTTCGGACATGCACCATTCTTTATGTCG
The DNA here is from genome assembly GCF_030686135.1 of Camelina sativa. NCBI lineage: Eukaryota > Viridiplantae > Streptophyta > Magnoliopsida > Brassicales > Brassicaceae > Camelina > Camelina sativa. The sequence continues at coordinate 17,006,111 of NC_141893.1, forward strand.
TCCCACCGCCTCCTCTCCTTTATAGCAATATAATCCATTATTTCACTTCAACGCTTATTTATCTCTCTCAGTTCTCAACCAAAATTTAGTGTCTTTGGTTTTGTTAGCTTTCGTCTACCTCTTTTAGAGTCCAGAGAGTCGAAAGAAAAAGGTGTCACTTATATGATTAACCTACTAAACAAATCATATAAATAAATAAACCTTTTAATTTTCAGGCGAGCAGAGAGATTATACCAAATATGAGTCCAAGTTTTGATTGCATGGATCTAGAGGCATTAACATCGAACGCGAAGCAAATACAAGACGATGTATTGAAGCAGATACTCACACTTAACGCCAACACTGAATATCTCCAACGTTACCTCCATGGAAGTTCTGATAAAGAGCATTTTAAAAAGAACGTGCCAGTAATTACCTATGAAGATGTTAGCCCTTATATCGAACGTGTTGCCAACGGAGAACCTTCAAATGTCATTACAGGCAACTCCATCACTGGATTTTTCCTAAGGTAAATGTCTATTTTTGATTACGTGGCGATGAAGCTATTATACATTTTTCCTCTAATGGTTGTGGATCATGTAGTTCCGGAACATCAGGAGGAAAACATAAGATATTTCCTATGAACAATATCTTCTTTGAGAACCTATTGCTATACAAAGCTCTTTCGTCCCCCTTTGTATCCAAGTAAGTAATTTTCAATATTTTTTCTTTTATCCTTTTGGACGTCGCGAACAATCCTTAATTAAACAAACCATAAATTATAGTAATTGGCTAAACTGTACGTCGAAATCATAAATATTTCGAGACTTTGGGAATGAGAGTTTTATTGCTACCAAAGACGTTTACACGACTAGCTAAAACCGACTTTATAGTTGGTGTGATTATATCTCTCTGGCTTAGAGACTTACAAAATAATACTGTATACTCCAGAGAGATAGAAACAAACTATCAATTATATATAAATTTTAAGGTTTAAGAAAAAGTGTCATTTGTGACTTTCCAACAAAAATTTTACAAACAAACTATCAATTATATATAACCCTACACTTTTACATTTTTCTTATATGTGAAGAATTGTAGAATAACACTCTCTAGAGGTATACATATTCATATTTATGGCTTAGACACTCACAAAAGGTTTTGACCTAAAAAAAAAAAAAAGACATTCACAAAAAGAAAATGTTCACCCGCCAAACACTGCCACTAGATGATGTCCATCTCATTATTCCCATATAATATTTTACATATGTAACAACTCCATCACCATTTATTGTCATCCTTGATTATGATTTGTAGGTATATGGATGGGGCCAAGCGAGAAAAGGAGATGATGTTTGGTTTCACTAGACCATTATCCAAAACTCCTTCTGGTCTGCCAGTTTCTGGGGGTGTTTCGAGTTTTTTACAGAGCGATTATTTCAAGAACCAACCATCAGAGCTGTATTCAAGCCCCATTGATGTCACATTATGCCCAGACAACATACAGAGTATGTATTGTCATCTTCTCTGTGGACTCGTCCAGAGAAACGAAATAACAAGTATGAGTGCTTACTTTGTTTCTATCTTGGTACGTGCCATCAATTTTCTTGAAACTCACTGGAGAGAGCTGTGTAGTAATACACGATATGGTCATGTTAGCGAGTGGATTACAGACCAAAAATGCAGGGACTCTGTGACTATCATCCTTGGAGGGCCTAATCCTGAATTAGCAAATTTTATTGAGTACGAATGCAACAAAAAATCATGGCAAGGAATAATCCGACGGCTTTGGCCCAAAGTCAAATTTATCGATTGCGTTGTTACAGGATCGATGACTCAGTACATCCCTACATTGGATTTTTACTCCAACAAACTTCCCATATATTCTGTGCTCTATGCGTCATCGGAAAGTATATTTGGGATCAACGTTGACCCGTCATCCAAACTAGAAGATGTCTCATACACATGTCTACCCAATATGTCTTATTTTGAGTTCAAACAGATTGACGAGGAAAACAAGGATGACATTGTTGATCTGGTGAACGTTAAGCTTGGTTGCTACTATGAGCTACTAGTCACAAATTATTTTGGTAAGTTATTTAAATGTGTTTTTACTCTTAATAAAAGAAAAAAATATAATAAATCTAGACTCAAGTCATGAGAGTTAATTTTGTTACTTTTTATTTTGCTAGGTTTACACAGGTATAACATTGGAGATATTTTACAGGTGACTGGGTTCTATAATAGCACACCTCAATTTCGATTCATACGTAGAAAAGAAACGGTTCTTAGCATTCAGACTGAGATAACAATTGAGGAGCATATTTTAAAGGCGTTGTATCATGCGACACTCGTTCTTGAATCTTCGAATTTGATATTGATGGGTAACACATGCTATGAAGATATTTCTACGAATCCAGGTCACTATGTTTTTTACTGGGAACTCAACAACAAAAACATCGATGGTGTTGAACTTGATAACAAAGTATTGGTGAAATGTTGTTGTGTGATGGAGGAATCATTAAGTCCTCTTTATAAAACATTTAGGAGTAAAGATGGATCAATCGGAGCTCTAGAGATAAGAGTGGTGGAACAAGGAACGTTCGATTCCCTCATGGACTTTTTCGTTTCAAAAGGTTCTTCGATATCACAATACAAGACACCTTTATGCATAAAATCTTCGGAGGCTTTAACAGTTCTTGAAGACAAGGTTCTTGGTCGTTTCTTTAGCGATAAATGTCCTCCTCTTTGATCATATCATATATGATCTGTTTGGAAGATGATGATGCTATCTTGTGTGCGCGTCTTAAAAGTGTGGTTGATGTATTTATTACTGTATAAACAAAAGTGTGGTTGATGATGCATTTGTCTTAAGTAAAGATGTGGTTTTGTGTGTACTATGTATGTGTGTATGTGTGTATACTATCTTCAACTATATAAATTCATTTTATGATTAAAGAGGTTTACTTCTAATCATCATCATCTTGTCTTTCACATCAATACTAGGAGTTCCACTTTTCAGAACTCGCCTTCAGTGTAGATCCATTGATTTTCAGTGGAATTTTTTTTTTTAACAACTCAATTGTAAACCTAAATAATCAAGTTTCCGATTATTTAGGTTTACAATTGGGCATTCGGGTAACCCGTTTGGGTTCGGGTATTACCCATTCGGGTTCGGGTAAACGGGTTTAGAAAAATAGAATCTATTGGGTATTTTTAGATATATAGGTTCGGTTCGGTTTAGGTACTATCGGGTTCGGATCGGTTTGGGTTATAAATTTTAGAACCCAATTAGTACCCGAACTACTGGGTACCCGAAAAAATATAATTAAATTTAAATAAATTTAGTTAAATTTTGACTTACATAACAAAATATTTTAGATATTTTGATTATTTTTGATATTTAGGTATAAAATTAAATGAAATATTCAAAATTATAATCATAATTTGGGGTAATTACATTATATTAATGATAAATATTATAAATATGTTTATATGTTCGGGTTTAATGGGTACCCAAACGGGTACCGGGTATTACCCGACCCTAACCCGAACCCACGGGTATTAGAAAATAGAACCCAATAGGGTTTTATAGGCAAACTTGTACCCAACCCGAACCCGGTTTTTCGGATCGGGTTCCGGGTTGGGTATTCCGGTACGGTTTTTATGTTCAGGCCTACACCCAATATTTAGGTGTAACCGATTAATATATGAATTAATCTATAACCTATTTATAACCATTTGTAACTATTTATTAAAAATATAAAGTCTACAAAAACTATGTTGTGTACTTCCCTTTTATTAAAAATGGGATGTTATTAGGCCTGCGATTTCGGTTTCTTCGGGTATTTTGGTTCGGATTAATCGGTTTTCGGTTTTTTCAGAAATTGAAAACTGTTCCGAATCAAAACGACTAAGATTTTGGTTCGGTTTGATTCGGAATCGGTTATTTTGGTTCGAAAACTCGGTTATTTAGGTTTACAATTGAGTTGTTTAAAAAAAAAGACTTTTTTCCATTGAAAATCAATGGATCGACACTGAAGGCGAGTTCTAAAAAGTGGAACTCCTAGTATTGATCTGAAAGACGAAGATGATGATGATGATGATTATGAAAGACAATGAATCAAAAAGAAGAAGAAGATTATGGTGATGAATCGAAGGAGAAGATAATGGTGATGGATTGAAGAAGATGTTGATGAATCGAAGAGGAAGGAAAAAATAATGGTGATGAATCAAAATAGGAGGAGAAGAAAAAGAACCATAAAAAGAAGAATTTTTTGTTTGCCTAGAGAAAAAAAAAGAATCGATAAAATCTAGGAAGAAGGAGAAGAGATGATGGCTTGAAATATATTAGACTAGAGTTTTCATTTATTTGGTTAACCGTTCGGTTCTAGAGAACCAAACCTAAAATTTCAGTTAACCGACTAAAATTAAAATCATTCCACTTAGTTATGTCAATTAATTTAAACCAAACCAATTTGCCCAAATCTCGGTTTCGTTCGGTTTAAAAAAATTGGTTCGGTTCTAATTCCCAGGCCTAATATATTTCCTATAATATATCAGGTAAGATCTTCTTACTCGAATGTTCCTTTCTTGATGATAAGATCAAACATTTATCTCTGCAACTTAATCCTAACTTTCACCCTACTTCATTCTCTATATAAACAGCCCATTAGCAACATTCTATAAACCATCAACACAAATATGTAACCAGCTATCCTATTATTTTAAGAAAAATAGTTATTCAAGATGAATGGTCTAATGGCTATGACTTACCTTGCTGATGTCTGAAACAACCGCATCCGGATTCTCAATCTTTGGACAGGTTCCACGGGAAACGATCTCACCGGGACCCCATAATTCTGACGAGAAAACTGGCGTAGAAATCATTAACTACAAAAACTTCCACAAATACACCAAAACCCACCTCATCTAGTTACTGAGTCGCACAACCAACCACCCCTAGCGACCGAGTAACAAGAGATGTGGACTAGAATATTTGATTTCGTCCAGCCACTGACAACAGTAGACGGTTGATACTTGCTTTTCCTGGTTTGATTGTGTTGTTTGTTGTTTGTTGAACATTGGATTCCTAATTGCTTGTGTATATAGCCCAGCAGATGGGAGGATTGTCTCACTGAGTGTTTATGACAATACTCATACATCTCAATTGTTGTTTACGGTGCAGGTAAAGACAATGTGTGATCATGAAATCAAGACAATGAAGAGGATGATGTTCTAGTGGCTCGTTGATTTGTTGTTTGACTTATGTTAGGTTGCTAGAAATGAGTCGTTAGAATGTTGCCTAGGATTGTTGGTTTCTTGGTTTATGTTATTCTTTTGGAATTACTGGATTTTTCTTAGAATATTGATATTGGTTTAGTTGTTATTGGAATAATTGAAGTATTCTAGTTTAATGATGTTATTTATTTCCACTGTTGTACTCATTGTGGTTAGGATGATAGTGAGTATGGAATCACTAGTCAATTATTATACTCAAAAAATGGATCAGATCGTTTCACCTTTAAATACGGGTACTCGATAAAATGGATACTAAAAATAAATAAAAGAGAATATATGCAGCATATAGTTCCGTACATGTACAATTACAACTTCAAAACTGCAAGGGTTCAAACAAAAGAGAGGAGCCAACTCGAAGTTAGTCAGCTGACTCAGCTCATGGTTCAAGAGAGTTTGGGTTCCCGAGCATTAAAGGAGAGCGAGAAGTCAGGAGCTGAGAGAGGTTCCCGTACATAAAGGAGATCGGTCAAGCCAAGAGATTCCAACTTACGGTGGTGTAAATGCTAGAATCAAAACGTATGCATTTATGGAGAATAATTGTATTGATCGAGAATTAATGGCATGTTTTAATATAAATACTTATCATTGTAACCTTAAATGGGATATATGATTCTCAAAGCAAAAAGCTTAATCATAACTGAAATGACCGCACCCGGATTCCCAATCCTCACAGGAGACACACGGGAAACAATCTTACCGGAACCCCATAATTTCGATGAGAAAACCGGCGTCAACCGCTCTTTAGAAAAAAACTTCCACAAATACTAGCAAGATCCAACTAACTCTTACTCTGCAACTACGAATAGCAATCATACAACGTACATCACCTCCACAAGCATCGTACATTCGTAGACTCTTATTCCTCCTCTAACTGACCACTTTGTGAACCACTCAAACAAGCCACTTCAACATGTATCCCAAACACCACCTCATTTAATTAATGAGTCACACAACCAACCATCCCTAGCAACCGAGTAACAAAAGAGGTGGGCTGGAATACTTTATTCTGTCCAGCCACAAGAAACCCTTTTCCAATGAACCCTTCGATTCACCATCTTAGCTTGAACCCTGCACTGCTGAGCTATAACTTGGTTCTCAAACCACCATGACCTAATACCACAAGCCATAAAAACCCCTGCAAGGTTCCAGCTCGTACCGAGCTTGTTGGCTCATCCAACAATATAAACCATACAAAACCTTCATATTGTCGTTCGAATAAAACATAAACTAACCGTTCAATTCGCAGTCCCACCGTTGGATATGGAGCCACTACTATCAAGAGTTTCTCCACCAAACTTCGTTCAGATCAGGCTAGTTTTGGACCTCCAAACGTCGCCTAGAAAGAACCATCTCGGAATAGTTTCTAGGGTTTATACTTAACCCAGATTTCACAGTTTCCAGCAATTACTTGTCCAGGAAGCAACGCACATAACTCTTCGTGGTTAACTCCAAATGCAGTTATCTCTGTTTCTTTGGAATCTTGGCTTGATGGATATTACTTAAGTATCATCATCTTACCGAGACAATGTCGGATACGGCGCCGGAAAGCCTCCAAATTCGACTGCTCCACACTTTATTTATCTCCATGCTTCTTGGACTAACCTTCTCCTCTTCACCTCTGTCCACTCCGGCTTTGTTATTTCACCACTAATGAAGCTTCCCACAGCCAGAAAATGACCAACCAGATCCATAAGAGGATTCCCCACCTCTATCATGTCTCTCTCTCTCTTCTCCGCACATCCGTTCTCTCTCATCGCCTCTCTTCACGGGTTGCACGTTTCCCTTCCTCCTATCCCTTTTCCGATAAGAACAGACCCAACCACGGTAGAGAAACGCTGGCTCTAAGACTCGAACACAATTACGACATCGATGACTCAACCCATACAACGATGCCTCACTCTCCCTTTTATATAAGAACAACGTAAACAACACAACCGTACGATAACCACAAATGGAGAAGGAGATGCTTACATGTATACATATACATGGCTCACTCCTCTCCTCCTTACACCACCTCGACCACAACCAGCCGTTTCTTCTCTCATACCACCACCAAACTCTCTCTCTCTCTTCCTCTCTGTCACGGCTCAACACCCCGCTCCGTGTCGTCTCGCTCTCTCCGCTGTCCCCCGTCTTCCTCTTTAATCCTATACCAAATCACAGCCACATCACAACTAAGGTGCCTCCAAGGCCCATATTGGTTATCTTCCTCACGAGTCCGACAACACCACCACCACGCAGCCTTTCCTAATTCCTCTCTACTCTCTCGCCACTACAACAACGACTCGATCCCTTTTTCCTTTCGTTCGTGGCTGCCACCTCGGGGTGAAAGAAGGAGAAGATAATCGTGAAACCTAGCCTTTTGGTTTAATTTAACCATGCCACCTCGGGGTGAAAGAAGGAGAAGTTTCGGGACGCTGGTAATGGTGTCGCAACCGGTTTAGCAAGATGCATGTTATTTTGGTGAAGTAGATCCATGATGTATTTTATTTGCATGAGGTGGAGACCATGTGATGTCCGAGAGACCTCTATACCAAGAAAGTAATGAAGATCAATAGGGTCATTTATGGAGAATCTCTCGGAGAATGATTGGAGAACCGATGCAACAACAATGGAATTATTGTCTGTGACAATGATGTCGTCGACGTAAACAAGCACATAGGTAATCGTGGAACCAGAATGACGAATAAACAGTTACGTATCAGCGAGGGAGTTAGTGAAGCCGGTGTCAAGCAAGTGTTGTTTCAAAGCCACATACCACGCTCAAGGCGCCAGCTTCAGCCCATAGATGGATTTTTTTAACCTGCAAACATAGGATGGTCGATCTTTGTCAACAAAACCAGGCGGTTGAGACATATACATCTTCAATGATATCGCCTTGTAAGAAGGCGTTGTTTACGTCTTCAACGGCCAAGACTTCTTTACCGCAATGTCAAGAACATGACGTATCGTTGTAGATTTTATAACAGGGCCGAAGGTTTCAGCATAGTCTTTGTCGTATTGTTGATGAAATTCCTTCGCAACTAAGGGTGCTTTGTAGCGGTCAAGAAGTCCATTGGCGTGAAACTTTGTTGTGAAGACCCGCTTACATCCCACAATGTTCTGATCGACTGGCATTGGGAGGGACCAAGTCCCATGTGTGATTGATGTTCAAGGCATCATACTTGTGAGAGGCAGAAGGTCCCCAATTCGGATCTTTTAAGACTTGAGCGATCGTTTTTGGTTCTTTTGGTGGCGACGAAGAGGCAGTGACATGAAGATTGAGTTTGGGGTTGGGTTTAGTAATGTTATTTTTGGCTCTGGTTGTCCTTTTGTGGTGATTTTGAAGTGGCTCAACATTATTTGTTTGGATCTGTGGTTGCAATGGAACAACTTGGTGTGAAGTGGGGACTGTTTGGTGTTGTGGCTGAGTTGTGGTTGGCAACTCATTTTGTGGTCGAGCAGTGGCCTCAGGGGAACGTAGATTTGGTTGAGACGTGTGTTGCGTCCATTTTGTGTTGGAGTAGTGGACTCCGAATCCAATGACGAAGTAGTGGTGGTGAGGGAGGATGATGAGAGAGAGATAGAAGATGATACCTGAGGTGTGGTCGTAGCGTGGGGGTGAAGGTCAGTAGCCCGGGGTCCCAAACGCGAAGGTGATGATGGCGATGAAGGAATGGACGATGAGGAGGCTTGTTGGGCTGGTGATTGTTGATGGGCTTTAGAAGTGGGCTGTGGCCTGGGAAGATGTTGAGTTACGAGGTTGCTTCTACGCTGATATGTGAAGTGAAAGTCACGGTCGAGAGTCGATGAAGTATGGACAACATGAGTTGCACTGGTCGGTGGACAGTGAGATGTTGGAGCATTACCCGACGACAGAGGGAATAGAACCAGTGAGGACGGTGGTGGTGATATACTTGAAGAAGATGATGGCGGTGTCACAGCGTGTTGATCACGAAACAGGAAACTGTGTTCGACAAACTGGACATGACGAGAAACGTATGTTCGACCAGTCGGTATACGAAGACAGTAGTATGCGCTTTGTGTAGCAGAGTAGCCAAGGAAGACACACCGTTGTGAGCGATCCGCAAATTTATGTGGTGCATAGGGACGTAGCCATGGGAAGCATAAGCAGCCAAAGATGCGGAGCTTTTCATAGTTCGGTGGTGACTTAAACAGCTTCTGAAACGGTGATTGCATATCAAGAACTGGAGTGGGCATTCGATTGATCAAGTACACGACAGTGGCAAATGCATACGGCCAATATTCCATGGGAACCGAAGCAGTGGACGGTAGTGTTAGGCCCGTTTCGACAATATGGCGATATTTTCTTTCCAATAGACCATTATGCTCTAGAGTACGGTGAAGTAAGGTGAGAGATGTCATGTGATGATAGAAAGGTCCGTAATGCGAGGAACTCTCCCCCATTATCGGTAAATAAGGTGCCTATGCGGGTTTGAAACCGGTTTTCAACAAGCGCTTTGTAAGCGATGAACACATCTTTGACATCAGATTTTGTTTGAGTGGGTATAACCAAGTATATCGGGTGAAGTGGTCTGAGTACAAGGTAGTATTTGTAGTTTTGGAGAGAAAGGATGGGAGATGTCCAAACATCAGAAAATATGTATTCAAGAGGGTGAGTTGAGACAATTGTGTTGTTTGAGAAAAGGAGTTTGTGACTCTTATTAATAAGGCAATCCGAACAAGACAAAGATTTTTGAGTAGATGAAGCAACATGAAGAGAAAAAGCCGAAATAATATTATTGTGAATAGTATATGAGAGGTGGCCTAAACGAGAGTGCCATGAGAAAAGATTGGTGCATGGGCTAGCGGAAAAAAGCATAGCAAGAGTGAAGGGGTTCATCACTAGAAATTGATACAGTTCATTAGTAGTCCAACCTTGGAGTAATGGGACCCCCGTGCTGAGATCCTTCACCTGAAAGGTGGCGGGAAAGAATTCCACAGAGACACGGTTAGCATTGCATAGACGATATATGGAAATGAGGTTCTTGTGTACATTCGGAACACATAATACTTTATCCAATAGTAAAGCACGAGATTGAGAGGGAAGGAATAGTGAACCGTATGAGTGATAGGAAGAGTGGAACCATCAGCAATGACAAGGTCATCACCACCGTTGTATGGTTGGTGTTGAGTGAGGCTGTTGAGATCAGCAGTAACGTGATGGGTGGCTCCAGTGTCAAGAACCGAGGGGCAAGGTTTAGCAACGGCTAGGTTTGCACGAGGCTGCCATGGTGTGAAAGGGCTTCTGTAGCAAGGCAAGGCAGATTGGAGGGAGTAGAGCTGAGGACAGCGACGAGTACTGTGACCTTGAGTGTTACAAAGCTGACATTTGCCAAGGTATGGTTTGTACGGACGAGAGGAACCGCCTTGTGATTGAGAGTTGTGCCAGTTACCATTATTAAAGCGTTGTTGGTGATGCGGAGAATGAGAGGGGTTCCATTTGTAGTGGTTGTTGGTGTTGTGGTGGGGGTTGTTGTTGTTGTTGTTGTTATGGCGATCACCATGGTGTTGCACGACATTCGCTGTGGCTGGGAACAGAGAGGGCTGCGGAGGAGCAATAGAGAGGAGCTTAGCTTCACGGTTACGGAGCCGCTCATGAACATCAGTAATGGTTGGAGGTACATCATTTCTCTCAACCTGGTCAATTACCGGTTTGTAAAATAGAGAATCCAAACCTAAAAAAAATTCTAAAAATTAATTTAACATATTGTTATTGTGTAAAAGTGAGCAAAAATGAAAATGTTCAAGAAAATGATATTTTTTTAAAGAGGTATCTCAAAAGGGGCATTTCTAACAAATTTTCATTTGAATACGTATAAAAGAAAAAATATGTTTTTAAGAAATTTAAAATTGTTAGCTTTTTAAATAAATATATACTTTCAAAAAAAATTATAAGATTAGGTAGTAATTTTAATTAAGTTACTAATTCTACAAGGAAAAGGATTACCTTTATTCTTAAAAAGAGAAAATGGATTAAGGATATACAAATAATTCATATAATATTCAATAGTAACTTATTATTCCTAAAAGAAAAAGGATTATAAAGACTCATTTCTATCCAACAACTAAACTATCTAATATTTTCTCACGTAACAATGTAATTTCTTCAACTATGTTATATTGGCAAAGCAATGTTTTTATTTATTTATGAGGTTGTATTATTCTTATGATGATTTTTCATATTATAAAGTAAAACTACACCAAAATTGTATAAAAGATCCCATATTTTCAACGTTTTTATTTTGAGACCAAGCTAATTTATATATATGTGTGTTTACGTAACTCAAAGCATATGTTAACGTATTATGCATATATATATATATATTTTAACTTTTTTGACATGAGGTAAATTATTACTTAGGAAACGATATATGTATAAAAATATCTTAGCCAATGTTGGTTTTCTAAAAAATTTAGTGGTTTTTTTTTAAACAATTATTTTCTGTTAATTTCAAATATTATAATTCTTATTATGATATAGACTAAGATGCACAGATTGTGTTTAATATAAGTTTGTAACTATTTAAGATAAATTATGAAAATTAAATATGGTTTATTATGATGGTTCAAATAGTTAAATTGTATTAGAAATAGATATAGTGAATTTCAAATTCGTTTTTAAAAAATCATTAAATGTATAGATAATCACTCATATTTGAATTATTATCGATTTATATATTGTTTTACCTGCGTATTAACGCGGACCTTATCTAGTAATACATAAAGTTAGTAAAAATATATCCTTTTTGGCATATATCATGATTTGAGTTATTTAAAACGAACATATATTACTCAATTAATATAAAAAGTGTGTGTTAAACATACATATAGTAAATTATAAAATTTTAAGAAGTTTATAATTTATAACTGATACATAAATTAATAAAAAGTTTAGAATTATGAATATTTAAACATATTAAATTGTCAAAATAACACCAACGATTTATATTACATGACGGGTTATATGATATGACATGACTGAATTGATAATACTAAAAGATAAAATATCAATAATATGATACTTCAATATATGTTAAATTCTCATTTTACTATTTTAACAACACTAATATAAAATATGTCGAATGAAATTGATTTAATTAAGATTTTAACAAACAAAATTTAGTGTGTGGTATACTATAAATTATATAAATCACTTAAATTAACAAAAAATACATTAGAAAAATTAATATTAAAATAATACATTAACAAAATAAATTAAATAAAAACTTGTTCTGTATTGCGGATCATAATCTAGTATTATATATAACTAGAGAGTTCTCTTTTATAAAGGGTGTCCGCATCATCAAAAAGAACATTAAAGTTAATGAATAAATTAATTCTTTCATATTTGTGATAGTATTATTTTAATCAAAGGAAAAACAAAAATAAAAGAAATGAAAAAAATACAACACAGTAAAATCAAAATATAAATAAAATGTTCTAAATATAAAATTAAATATTTCGATCATAACATATAATAAATGTGCTAAGTATTTTGGTTTTAAATCAAAATAAGAATTTTTTATTCATTTTTAGAGTTATATTATAAATTCATGTTACCAATAAAACAATAGAAGGATTTGGTGTATAATATTTGGAATTACATTATAATAAAAACCACCCTACGACGGTTCATCTCCAATGCAAGAACTTGTAAGACTTTCGGTTGCGTATGGAAGTATGTGTACAAAACCGGTGGTCAGTATTACACCGGCAGCCGGAACAAAAGAAATTAAATCTCGATTAGGATCAATCCCGTATAATGAAACAGCGACACCTACCATTCCCGACAGAAGTATACTGTATACACAATATTGCTATCAACTTGTATCGTAAAATAGCTGATGTGTTAGGCGAGACTCGGCCTTCAAAGGAGCAACTCCAAACATAAGAGGGCCTTTGATTTCTCTGTTCTGGTGGCAGAGCCTTATGATTGCTTAACAAACAATCCACACATTGAGAGCCCAGGTAAGCAGGATGGAAGCAAGATTCGCAAGAATCTCGGTTCTGAAGTATCCGTAGGTCCGGTTTGGTGTTGTCTCCCACCTTGATGCGTATAACGAAAACAATGAAATAGCAAAGCAGACAACATCCGGTGATAGATGTGCCGCGTCCGTTAGAATGGCTAGGCTATGCGCTTTTAAGCCGCCAACAACTTCAACGCTCATGAAGACAAAGCAGAGGATGATTGAAACTGAGAGCTTCTTCTTGGACATGGAGTTGTCCTTAGTGTCCTCGGCACTGTAAAATCCGCAAGGGATCTCTGCAAAAGTCATGATCCTCTCTGTCTGTGCAGTAGTTTCTCTAAGGATTTCAATCCCCCGTACTGAGATCTCCATAACAATAAAAAAAGATTAACTGAATTCTAGTGTGTGTTGAGAGAGAAAGAAATCAAAGTATAAATCTGTTTCCTTGGAACGGCCTTTCGATTATATATATATAGCTCACAGTTTGTTTTTGATATCATGAAAATTTGATGATGCCAATTCTTGTGCATAAACGTAATTCAGTTACTCTTTGATGACATGACAATTCGATGATGCTACCTGTTTGAGCATAAACGTAATTAGATAAGAGTTAGGTGTGATTCTATTTCGTTAACATGACAATTCGATGATGCTACTTGTTAAACATTAACGTAACCAATTTGAGTTAAGTGTGATTTTGTTTTGTTAACATGACAATTTGAAACAGCTAGAAGCTGTTCTTCCCATGATTCTTAAAGTTAAAATAGCAGCCATAGATCTTGGACTCTTCGACATTATAGCCGTAAATGGCATTTCCTCTCCTTCTCTAATTGTTTCTCTCTCTCTCATGTCTACTCAGAAAAAAAATCATCATGATTAAAGGTAGTTTAATCAGATTATTTGATTCCTTGCAAGCTACTCCATCGTCACCTGCCCTGTTTCCACTGAACACGGTGAGCCACCCATGAGCGGTTTATGGCTAGACCATGTTGCCAAGTACTTCACGACATCATGATTGTTGTTCCAATTTTCATGTAGATGATATCATAGCTCCCATATCGCAAACTCCATCAGGAGACTCAGTATTAGAAACTTGACGAGCCAACATCTGAATCCTTATACAGTGATAGTAACAACTCTACTTGTTCATGACTCCACGACTATCCTGCCTCAAGCTTCAAATGAATAAATTAACAAAAAAAATATGAACACAAGTAATAAAGAGGTAAAACCAACATAGACTCGCACTCGCATATAGTAGTTATACTTGTATCTAAGCTTCTAAGTTCTAACTGGCTACTTACACCAAACTTTGATACTACTTCACTATAGAAAAATTCTATAGAGTTATGTATTTCATAGTAAAAAAATCGAGAACATATTTATTTTTTCACCGAAACATGTTATTATTTTTTTTTTTTTTTGGTAAAAGCCCAAACATGTTTAATGTACGTATTTATAAATCAAAGTGTCATAAAATTCAGCTCATGTCTTAAGTAAAATACTCTTTTAGTTTTAACAAATTATAAGTTGTTGTATTATTGCAAGATACTTAAATATATATGAGATTTATATCTTGTTAGAATATATATATATATATATATATATATATATATATATAGTCAAACTTCTTTAACATGAAAAAATATTTTGTCAAATTTTCTTCAGTTAGATGTATTTATTCTTAATTCATATAATTAGAAATATTACCTTTTTTATTGGTCAGAAAAGAATAGTTTCTAAACTACCGAATAAAAACTTGAGATATCTTATTATATAAAGTTGGGTTTTCAAAGTTAGTCATTACCATGATTTTGACATATTTCAAGTTATTAATCTGATATTTTGACATGTGTAAATTTAATATTTAATAGGAGATTTAAGATTACGACAAAAAAAAACAATTTGTTTTAAACAATATTAATAATGTAATAAGATAATTATTATCAAAAATTTACAAAAATTAAGCAGTTTTTAAAAATAATTATGAGATTATATATATATATATATATATATATATATATATCATTCATAAATTTCGAAATTATAACAAATTTACTTATTTTAATTTTTAGTTATTAATTCTACAAAACATAGAAAAAAAGATTAAGGAAAATATATAGTAAATTATTAATTCTAAAAAATGTAAATACTCACTTCTATATAAACATAGATCATCTCATATTTTTCATCTAACAAAATAATTAATACAAAAATAATGCTTTCAATTTTGTTCTATTGGTAAAACTTTTTTAATAGGAAGGCAAATACTCCTACTTTCTTCTTTTTCATTTTGGAATAGGTAAGATTAATATGTTGACCAAAAAAAAAGAAAATTAATATATGCATCTTCTTTTTTAATACTGTATTTTAAAATTTATTGCAGTAGTTTTAGATTATTTATTTAATTTATATTTTCATCTTTGAATTATTTAAGATTCATATATTACCGTGCTTATAATTTTTTACTATTTCTTTAATTGTGTCAAATTAATTTTCTTCTAATTTCTCAACCTTGATTGGTTGGTCATAGACCTTTTTTGTTGTGAAACATAATTGTTTTGGGTATATGTTCGGGTGTTCGGATATACCCAATCGGGTTCGGGTACCCATTTCATTTACTAAAAGCATTCAATTGGATATTTTTAAAGTTTGGATTCGGGTTTGAATCGGATATTTTTAATCGGGTTCGGGTTAAATTTTTGGGTTCAACTATTTTGCCTAACCTTAGCAGAGTCTAAGATGCAATAATCACTCTTTAAACCACTAGGACATGTCATATTATTGTGAATTATTAAACAAACATTTAATATATCTTTCAATTCAGTGTTTTTCCTCGTCTTACTATTTCTTCTTTCTCTCTAACCCAGAAAAATGGATTTTGTCGTTGGGTAACATAGCAAAACATCATCAAATTATGCAAACGAGGATTTATAGAAAGTGACATGAGCGGTTGTGATCACGATTTCCTCGATGTAAGGATCGATTCGCTAGAGAATTCTGAGACTGAGGAGTCTCTTGCTGTTCTGATCCAGATTTGGGATCTGAGACATCCTTACAAAATAGACGATTAAGGGTGGTTTCAAATCTTCATATATTCGTTGTTTCTTGTAACGTCCCCACTACCATCTCTTAGTAGGTCCTATGTCCAATTCCAGTAGCCCACTTTCTTTAATGGGCCTCACATCCTCTCACTAGGTCCGTGAGCCCATTCATATCCGACGACCGGTTTGCTATGTTCGGGAGGCTTTAAAGATTTGTTACCGTCCCTACAAATCACCACATGATCTTTCCCTGTGCTTTGTCCTCCCTCACACAGTTCCGATAGTCACTTCCCGGAAGGTCACCCATCCTGAGACAACTCCAGCATAAGCACGCTTAACTATGAAATTCTCTCAGGACCATTGACCGAAAAGATAAGTGCACTTTGTTAATATAGGTGGCCAAATCAATTCTTTTAAACATCTCCGCAAATCTCTAAAACTAGGGTGTCACATTTCTCAAGCTGATTTGTAATTATATTAATGATTATAAATTTTGTGTTTAAATTTATGGGTTATGTTCTCTCCCTCGTTATTTTTTAGAGATGGGAGAAGGAAGAAGATGAAGATCACTAATTTAGAAGCGAGATGAAAGATAATATATAAATGTTTTGTTCAACAAATCCCAATAATATGGCATCTCCGAGTGGTTAAAGAGATATTTGTGTCTTAGACTCTCAAGGTCACGGTTTTAAGCCTAGCCAACGACGTCGTTTCCTTTGTACACCTGGAATTCAGGTCAGATTGGGTTAACGAAAAATTAACAGAATTAGCAAATAACGTTTTTGTATATTTAAGCACAAAATTATAAGTTTGGGTATGAAATTCAAATAAATTAAAAGTGCATGTATGTTTTCGCACAGTTGATAGTTCGATACGTATTGTAATTGTCTAGATATGAAAAAAACGTTTTTCCGTTCTATCTAGCTATTCGAGCCTAATTTACATAACCATGGCTTCTACTAATAATCATCCTTTTGTATTACATTTTGTATTATTATTTTTAATCTCTTATACTCTTATTGGTTTTACGTCAGCTATCAAGTGCCGCAGCAGAAGTACCGGGCAACAACGGTTTGATGCCTCTAGCCAGAAAGCATGTTGTAATTCGTTACGTTGTGGACAACTTTAAATTTTTGAATGTGCGCTGTAAATCCAATGAAAATGATTTAGGACGAATTCGTCTGGCATATTTGCAATCTTGGGGTTTCAGATTTCATGTCAACATATCGAAATCTACAAAATTTCATTGTCATTTTTGGTGGAAAGGAGGCGGATCTCATAATTTTGATATATTTAAAATATCTAAAAAAGATAATCCATTTGGACAAGTTAGAAGAGTAATACTTACAAAATAAGGAAATAAAATCTGTACACATTTATTATAAAATTAGAAATTTAAACCGCTCTTTTATAAACCCAAACCGATATATAATTTTGTTGTAATTGTAAAATCTAAACCATAACCATCTCATTTGTAAACCCAAACCATCTCATTTGTAAACCCAAACCGACATATACTTTCGTTCTAATTGTTAAATCTAAACCCTAACCATCTTATTTGTAAACCCAAACCGACATATAATTTTGTTCTAATTGTAAAATCTAAATCCTAACCATCTTATTTGTAAACCTAAACCGACATATAATTTTATTTTAATTGTAAAATCTAAACCCTAACCACCTTATTTGTAAACCCAAATCGACATATAATTTCGTTTTAATTATAAAATATAAACACTAATTCTCATTTATAAACTCAAACCGATATATAACCTCGTTTAATTGTAAAATCTAAACCAAAATAATATTTAACTTTCTTTAAATAAAAGTATACAAAATTTGTTTTCTTAATTAGTTTTTTAATTTAATTTTGATTTATTTTTAAATAAAATATTAGATAAAACATTCTGATTGGTTGAGAGGAAAAGGAGTGAATACAGAGGTCCGTAAGAGTGAACCTAAGTATTTTTCTCTAATATGCCAACAATGTATTTGGGAAGTGGGCTACTATAATGAACACACTATTTGTCGTATAAACCGCGATAGATCATTGCCTTACTGTTTCCTAATGGATGATCATCCTTAAGGAAAAATAAACATTATTGTTAGATATATTATGTAATAAATGCTACCATTAAAATTGATTGAATAAAATAATATCATTTATGCTATCTTTATTTGAAGTGTTTTTTTTATGAGTTATATTATTCTTCTCTTTTGTTTTCTCTAACACAGACTTTTTTTTTGCAAACTTTTTTTTTTTTGGACAAACATTATTTTTGCAAACTAAGTTTGTAACTCTATTTACCAATTTGACTGCTGTTCCAATTAATTCAAGCTTATTTACAGTTACCACAAGACAAACACTATCTAAGTAGAAACAATGACATCTGAAAAATTGGAACAACAGTGGAATTGATTGAATACACTAAACAAACCATTTTTTTAAAACAACTATATCTTATCTAATAAATGCTACCATCAAAACTGATTGAATAAAACAAAAAAGAACCCAACAATAAATTCATGATGTTCCAATCAATGTGTAGTAGTTTTCTTTCTTTGAAGTTTTATTACATCACAGAAGCAAACTAAGGTTTCTAACTCTAAACATTGATTCCGATTCTTGTTTCATTTTAATGTAGATGATTCAAAGCTCCTATATCACAAAATCTATTAGGATACTCAATCTTATAAACACGGTGAGCCAACGTATCATCCAATTTCTCCCAAAAAATATATAAGACAACAGTCCCATTTGAATCATATACAATGATAATAAAACTCTATTTGTTCAAGACTCCAAGACTACTCTTTTTTTTTTTTTTTTTTTTTGTCAAACGATTCCAAGACTACTCTATCTAAAGCTTTAAATGAAAAAAAAATGAAAACAAAAAGGTATAAAACTAACATATATTAACTCGCATATATTAGATTACAAACCTAAGCTTCTAAAGACAAGGCCATCGGTAGCTTCATATTAGGAGGATCTTAAACACTTTTTGATTTTTTTTATGAATTAATTGTGTATTGTTTTGAATATAAGAACTCATGATTTTTAGTTAAAATTTTCTCCTCCAATGGTAGGTTCTAATTTTGGATATCTTATTTTTGAAAGTATTGTTTTTTGAAATTTAAAAATTTTAAATAGAATAAAAGTGGTATAAATGTGTAAACATTTAAGATTTTATAAAAAAAAAAAATATTACATTTAATTAATTTTTAAACATACAACTGCTGCTTCTTGTTCTA
Organism: Camelina sativa; assembly: GCF_030686135.1. Classification (NCBI taxonomy): domain Eukaryota; kingdom Viridiplantae; phylum Streptophyta; class Magnoliopsida; order Brassicales; family Brassicaceae; genus Camelina; species Camelina sativa. The sequence goes on from NC_141893.1 coordinate 17,025,657, forward strand.
ATGACATTCTTCTTGTGTTGTCTGATGATGAGAGTAGCTCAGACGAAAAAGAAAACTTCTTAGTCACAAGTTCAAATGTGATGGATAAGAAGCCAAAAACATGATATTGTAATGTAATGAAGATGAATATCGCCAATCTAATGCGATTATTATTTGTCTGATTCTCTAATCTCGTAGCCCAATTATGAATAGATAGAAGAAAGAATTACTCAAACTAACTATAAAATTACAATTTCATTTTAGCTTCGCTTCCTCTTTGGCCTTTAGAAAGATATAGCATTCATCAATTAGCTACATTTTTTTTATATTGACAATCAATTTACTATATACTGCAGGTAATTTACATCAACATGTCGAAATTCATATTCAGTAGTTCTTGTCTCTTATAAAATATCAAAGCTTCAATTTCAACAAACAAAAAAACAAAAGAATCTGCTGTTCTTATCCAAGTGGAAGGATGAAAACAGTCAATGATTTAGAAGCCATTTGAGGAATATTCTGATGCAAACAACTCTTCCCTGCGTCTGGCTATCTCCTGCAACAACATTCAATGATTTAGAAGCCATTTGAGGAATATGATAATGGTAATGATGCAGAGTATAGAAACTAGATGATAATAAACTATCAATACTTGCCTCAAGATCCTTGACGGCTTGTTCTCTTGATATTTCTTTCTGCTGTCGAGCACGCTTCAGAAAGTCGATGCATAGAACTCCCTGAAATTAAGACAACAATCAAAGATTGACATCGAAACATAAACGAGAACTCAGATATATTGCCAAGAAAAAGGAAAGTTTTTGCCGACCAAATCCAACATAGGCAGATCTTACATTGGCAGCATTGGAAAGAAAGTGATTTGGGCGAAAGTGGTAACTAAAACCTCGACCAAAAAGCTCATTCTATAAAGTTAGAAATAACTATAGAGACTTGCTAACCACTATATCAAGCACCTATTGTTCAGAGTTAAGAGTTATCCAAGTGATCCTAAAGGTCTAGGACCAAAGTGACATCATGGTTTCTTACCAGGCAAACCCCATATATATCATATAAAGAGAGCTGGTAACCTTCGAAACAAGATGCTAGACTCTTCACTTAAAAAATCTAAAGAAACAATAAGATGCACAATCCAAGATTCATTATAGAGTGAAATGCATTATGATAAGCAAGAGGCAACCACAACAATGCACAAACAAATATGAAAAAAAGATTCAACAGTAATACAAGTAAGAGAGGAATAATAAGCAGATGTAATATTTGAGAAAATGAAGGAGATCGTACTGTAATGAAATAGATAACCCCACAGGCAAGGAGCAAGTAGCTAGCAATATTCTGAACAAGCATGAGATCCTTCCTTTGAGCCATATAGTCAGGGAAAGCTCTTGTCATCACAGCAGCACTGAAATGACACAAAGATATAGTAACTAAGAAACAACCGACCTGCAGCATTCGGACAACATCTACTAAACATATGGATCATATCGGAACACATGAACACCAAGAACCCTAATTTTCTAACAAACATCAAATAACCCTAAATTGCAATCCAAAATCAAAGAATTCTAATCATAAAACACTAATCAGGATTGGTTCAATCACTAATTGTATTGAGAAACTTACCCTCTGATTCCAATTGATTCAATCTCTTCCGATTGAGTGGATTCCAAATTCAAATCGCCTCTCATACATCCTCTCGGAGACGATTCAATCTATCACGATGGGACACGGCCGAGTCATTAATTCACCCCCGTTACGCATCTTCTCCGACCGCAATCTCCTCTTCCTCCACACCCTTCGATTCCAAATACAAATCTTTGTCTTTTCGGGACTTCAATCGCGAGAGAAAGAGAGAGAGAGAATTAAAGAAATGAAATTCGATCCAAATAATTTTTTTTTTCTCTTTTCTATTTTTTGTTCGGCCAATAGAATGCTGACACGTTTCGTCTCTTAGATCAACATTCGGTATAATATATAAGGGGCTCCCTTACATTTTTTCTTTTCTTCTGATTATTTTTTTTGCAACAAAATACTAAGTTCTCCTCTATGAACCCCCGTTGGGGAAGGTGTTAAATTCGGGCTTTACTGTGGGTTTCCAACTCAAAATCAATTGGCTATGAGTGGATTGGCCATAACCCTTTATATATTACTTAAGTCCCATCACATCTTCCAATGTGAGATCTTTCTCAACACGCCATCTCGAGATAATGGTTCTTCTAACTATTAATCTCGACAATCCATCACGCCCCCTCGAGATAATGCTCTTTATTTAGCTATCTCGATGGAATTGGGCCTTCCTTTGGACCATCAATTAATGGGGTTATCGGGCCTCTGTCCGGGTCGGATTAATTAACGGGCCAGCGTGTGTAGGTTCTGATACCATGTTAAATTCGGGTTTTACTGTGGGCTTCCAACTCAAAACCAATTGGCAATGAGTGAATTGACCATAACCCTTTATGTATTACTTAAGTCCCATCACATCTTTCAATATGGGATCTTTCTCCCCATAAAATTTTTAAATTTTTTTTTGTTTAGAAAATAGTATAAATATTTTTCTCCAATTGGTATTGAGTTGAAAGCCCGAATTTAACAGAAGGTCTAACTGGTCTCAGCTTTTTACCCTCGTGAGATCTTTTGCCAACGCATCTTACTATCTAGCTCCTTCATGAATTCGTATTTTAAACTTCTTTGAGCAAACCGTAGTTGAAGTGCTTGACTAGTGTCTTTTCTCTTGTGGCTCTGCTCACTGATCAGTTGTCATTTTCTTGATCTAGATTTCACATCACCATAGAAGATTGTGTTGAAGAACTCTACACGATGATTAAACGCTTGTCACCGAATGTATGTACGAATAAAGAAAATATAAATTTGTTATAAATAAAGTGTCATTTAATTTTGTCAGTCCAATCTTTTTCCATTTGTCTTCACACTTGCACATATAGTTTGAGCCATCTATTGGAGATGCATGAGCTATATAATGCGTACATTACACATTTCTTCTTGGATTTCTTCAAAAGTTTTTTGTATCGTTGGCTTGAGGCACACACTCAGATAAAAAGGGGGAGATTGAAGAAACAGAGGATCTGTACGAGTTACAAGCTGTCGCAGAGTGTAGTTGAAGGACTTCAGACGAAGCGGGAAAGTTACAAGCTGTCGCAGAGTGTACTTGAAGGACTTCAGACGAAGCGGGAAAGTGTCAAGTTTTCTTTGCCAGCACAACACCTTGAAGACAGTGCGGTGCATCGAGCGTGGAGATGTTGAGCATGGGCGAAAAAGGTGACAGGCTAAAAGGTGTCCGTTGGAAGCTACAAGGAAGTGGAGTGTTGAAGTCAACATAATGATGAGGTTTCTCCTATGACTCATTGGACAAAGAGAGGTTCTTGAAGGACATGGTGCATAGGAGGATTTGCTGGATAAAGAAGAGTATGGTGAAGATTTTTGCTGTATATAAAAGAGAAGCAATTCACATCCTTGTTTGGTTAGCACTTTGACAGAGAGAAAAGTGTGTGTTTAGATCTATGCAAGAGAAATAATATTGCTTGAGGGTTTCATTGGTGAGTGAATAAAAAGTGAGCATAGTTGTTGCTGTGCAGGTAAGGTTGGGTAGATTAGGATTGTTTCAGTGGCAAACCAGTTGTTGTGGTGTTGCATAAAATTTATCAAACAAGCTTGTAAGATAGTTGTTTGGGAAATTCTTAATAAAGCTCATTTTACTGATTTCCTGGTGTTCTTGTATTAGTATTCAAGGTTCTAGTTATTTCATTTGGTATCAGAGCGGGAAAACCGATCTGAGACTATCGTCTCTACACAGGTTAAATCCTAAGTTATGGAACCAAATACTGATGGTACGGGTACAAGTAAGAACATCATGCTGGATACTAAGAGATATGGGTATTGGAAAGTTCGAATGACACAACTCATCATAGGCCAAGGAGAAGATGCATGGACAGCTGTAGAAGAAGGTTGGGAACCTCCGTTTGATACAACAGAAGATGGAGTTAAAATCCCAAAACCTAAAGCCAGATGGACGATTGACGAGAAGAATCTGTCAAAATTCAACGCAAGAGCCATGAATGCCATTTTCTCTGGTGTGGATGAAGATGAGTTCAAACTCATTCAAGGATGCAAGTCTGCAAAACAAGTCTGGGATATTCTCCAACAATCTCATGAAGGAACGTCAACTGTTAAGAGAACGAGACTTGATATGTTAGCTACTCAGTTTGAGTGTCTGAAGATGGCTCAAGATGAAACAATAGTGAAGTTTAGCTCAAAACTCAGTGCCATAACAAATGAAGCTGAAGTGCTTGGAAAGACCTACAAGGATCAAAAACTGGTGAAGAAACTGTTGAGGTGTCTTCCATCCAAATTTGCTGCTCACAAGGCTGTAATGAGGGTAGCTGGCAACACTGAGTCAATGACTTTTTCTGAACTGGTCGGCTTACTAAAATCTGAAGAAATGGAAGCTGATGAAGACAAAGCCAAACCGTCTCAAGCATTGCGTTTCAGGCCGATCAAAAACCTGATCAGTTTCAAGAAATCAAGGATAACATATCCTTGTTGGCCAGAAATTTTGGTAAAGCTTTAAAAAAGGTTGAGAGAAACAACAACAGAGATACGCGACGTTGGAGTACTTCAGAAGGAGACAAACCAGTTGGTAGATCATCACAACCAGATGTTGACTATTCTGCTAAGAGAAAGGAGATTCAGTGCTACGAATGTGGAGGCTATGGTCATATCAAACCTGAATGTCTTGTAACCAAACGGAATGAGTTGAAGTGTCTTGAGTGCAAAGGCATGGGACACACAAAGTTTGAATGTCCTAACAAAACCCAGGTCAAAGGATAAATCTTTGTTGACCTTCAGCGACTCCGAGTCTGATGAGGAAGGGGAAGAACTGCTCAACTTTGTTGCTTTTACAGTCAATGGAGATAATGTTCAAATAGGAGCTGATTATGACTCAGAGAGTGACGAAGAAATCAATCCTAAGGAGGAATACAGAATTCTGTATGACAGTTGGGTACATCTAAGCAAGGATAAGCTTAAGCTTATTCAAGAAAAGCCCACTTTGGAATCTAAACTTGAATCAGCCTATGAAGATGCAACGGAAAAGGTTAACCATACCCCACTCAAGGCTAATGATCAATCAACTGAAGGACTTCTTCATAAACTGAGCAACCTTCTAGAAGAATATTACAAAGAAAAGGGAAGAGCCACAGTGCTTGAAAAGGAGTTGAATGAGAAACACAAGCAGATCAGGATGCTGAACAGTGGAACTAAGGATCTAGACAAGATTCTGCCCATGGGAAGAATAGATGCCACACACAGAGGTCTAGGGTATCAAGGAAATACTGGAACCTCAAGTGATCTGACCGTTCAACCTTGAACTTCGTGAGTGCCAGTCACCTAGAAAAAGAAGCAGATATCTCTACTAACTTGACGAAAGAAATTTCAGTGATAAAGAGATCAAAGAAAAGGCAGAATCATTCGTTGAAGGACTATCACAAGAGGGTCATAAGGAGAAGAACTTATGGGTGTGATCACTGTGGTGGCAATCATCAAAGAGGACATTGTTACAGTTTCAGGAAGAAGATCAATCTGTTGTGGAATCTCAATAAGTGCTACTTGGAGCCAGCGAAGTTCTGCTCTGTGTGGATCTCCAAGAAAGACTTGTACAGTGATCTATATACAGAAAAATCGAATCTCAACCTAATGAAGATGTATGATGAGGATGATGAGATTTACTCAAGAGGCAATCTCAAAACTCTCCCTGCTGTTTCTGGAGAAGACTCAACCGAGAATATCAGCTTAAGTTGTAATCCAAGCCTGATAGAACTTGAGGAGGATGACGTAGAAACCAATGTAGCATACACATCTACAGATTCATCTGAAGTCAAAACTCTTGGTATTTTGATAGTGGATGCTCAAGACATATGACAGGAGATCAATCAGCCTTAGACGAATTTACACCTATACTAGGTGGAAAAGACACTTTTGGTGATGGAGGAAAAGGTCAAATCAAAGGAAAAGGGATGATTGACAGATCCAACCAACCACAACTGGCGAATGTGTATTTTGTTGATGGTCTTCGTGCAAATCTAATCAGCATAAGCCAGTTATGTGATGATGGACTTAAAGTCACATTCACAAAAATGGAATGTGGTGCATATGATGAAAATGGAAACAAAGTTCTAGTTGGAGTTCGATCAGGAAACAACTATTATATGTGGAAAGAGTCAGAGATGTGTCTGTCCGCTACAGTATCTAAACTTGATCTATGGCATCGACGGCTGGGGCACATCAACACTCAGAGTTTAGTCAAGATAGTGAAGGCTAACGTTGTCAGAGGAATACGAAAGCTCGATGGAAAAACTGATGCAGTATGTGATGCTTGCAGTAAAGGAAAACAAATCAAGGTACATCACAAGAAAATCGTTGATATTGGTTCAAAAAGGATTCTGGAGTTGATACACATGGATCTTATGGGGCCAGTACAAACTGAGAGTTTGAATGGAAAAAAGTACACCTTTGTACTTGTTGATGATTTTTTTAGATTCACTTGGGTCAGATTTTTAAGAGAAAAAAACAGAAGCTGTTGAGAGCTTCAAGATACTAGCTCTACAACTTCAGACTGAAAAGGGACCTATAGTCCAAATCAGAAGTGATCACGGTGGTGAGTTACAGAATTAAGAATTTGAGCAATTCTGCAACTCTCAAGGGATACGACATCAATACTCTGCACCAAGGACACCACAACAAAATGGGATTGTTGAAAGAAAGAACAGAACTATCCAAGAAATGGCAAGAGCCATGATTTACGGTAACAATGTGTCACCAAGGTTTTGGGCTGAAGCGATAAACACTGCTTGTTACATCATCAATCGTGTCTATGTGAAACCAAACACCAACACCACTCCTTATGAAATTTGGAAATGGAAAACTCTGAATCTGTGCTACTTCCACACGTTTGGGTGTATTTGTTACATTTTGAATGATAAAAATCACCTGGGTAAGTTTGACTCAAGGAGTGATGAAGGTATTTTTCTGGGATATACTACAAACAGTATGACCTACAGGGTATACAACAAACGTCTCAAGAGAGTTGAAGAATCTGTTAATGTTGTATTTGATGATAGATCACCTACTCAAGAATTCCCTGTAGCTCAGGATGATGAAGATCTGCCAATTCTAGATCAAGAGAAAGTCGAAAAGGATCAAGAAGAAGAAACAAGGGTTACTCAAGGATCAGCTGTGGATAAAAGGTTAACACCTTTGCAAGTTCCTAAGAATCACTAAGAATCGGATGTGATTGGCAACCTAGAAGGTCAAAGACAAACAAGAGGAGTTCAGATCAACTTCCGAGAAATGTTACAACATTCTTGTTTTGTCTCAACACTGGAACCATCTGACATCTTTGCAGCCTTAGAAGATGAGTTTTGGTTTGCTGCGTGTCATGAAGAGATCAATCAGTTTGTTAGGCATAATGTGTGAGATCTTGTTCCAAGACCTCCGCAAGTAAATGTTGTTGGTACTAAGTGGATCTTCAAGAACAAGATTGATGAGGATGGAAATGTTACACGAAATCGATCAAGGCTGGTTGCTCAAGGTTACTCTCAAGTTGAAGGTGTTGACTTTGATGAAACCTTTTCCCCTGTAGCACGTCTTGAATCCATTCATTTACTTTTGGGCATGGCATGTCTTCTGAACATCAAGATGTTTCAAATGGATGTGAAGAGTGCATTTCTAAATGGGATCATCCAAGAAGAAGTATATGTCACTCAGCCAAAGGGTTTTGAAGATCCAAAATTTCCGAATCATGTGTACAAACTCAAGAAGGCTCTATATGGATTGAAGCAAGCACCACGAGCATGGTATGAACGACTCACCTTGTTCCTAGTTGAAAATGGGTTTAAGAGAGGTAGTGTAGACAAGACACTATTCATCTATGAAGAAGGTTCAAACATCCTCATTGTTCAGATCTATGTGGATGATATTGTGTTTGGAAGCACTAATCCAAGACTTGTGAAGACCTTTGTAAAAGAAGTGACCAGGGAATTTGAAATGAGCATGGTTGGCGAGATGAAGTATTTTCTGGGGTTGCAAATCAAACAGAGTGACAGTGGAATTCATATCTCTCAATCAACATATGCAAAGAGCTTAATTCATAGATTTATAATGCAAACGAGCAAGTCAGCCAGAACTCCCATGAGTTCGACAACCAAGCTTTCAAAGGACTCTGCTGGTCAAAAGGTCGATGAAAAGCTCTACAGAGCTATGATTGGTAGTCTTCTCTATCTCACCGCTACTCGGACAGATTTGTGCTTCAGTGTTGGTGTATGTGCTTGAAATCAAGCTGATCCAAGGATGTTTCATCTGAATGTTGTCAAAAGAATCATCAAATACGTCAAGGGAACAACTGATCGAGGTCTGCTCTATTCTAAGCAAACTAACTCAAATCTTGCAGGTTTTTGTGATTCTGATGGGCAGGAAATCTTGATGATCGACGAAGCACGTCTGGAGGTTGTTTCTTTCTTGGGAATAATCTCATCGTCTGGCACAACAAGAAGCAAATTTGTGTGACTATGTCTACTGCAGAGGCTGAATACATTGCCATGGGGAGTTGTTGCACTCAGCTCATGTGGATGAAACAAATGCTATCTGATTATGGTATTGTATCCTCAACCCCCTTAGTTTACTGCGACAATGAAAGTGCTATCAATATCTCAAAGAACCCGTTCAACACTCTCGCACTAAGCACATAGACATTAGGCATCACTTTATCCGTGAACTTGTTGAGAACAAGGTAATTGAGATCTCTCATGTGTCCTCAGATAAACAACTTGCTGATATTTTTACCAAACCCTTGGATTTAAACACATTCTCACATCTTCAAACTTCAATTGGGTTGTGTGATCACTAATGTGTGTATATGTTTGAGACTCATGCTGTAGGTTCCCTGTACAGGTTTGCACAGCTCCTTGTTCATTTTTTATCTATGAATAATTAAAACCTCTGTTTTGGCAAGTCTTTTCAGAAAAACAGCTGCTCATCATGTTCTCCCTACAACGTTTCCAAAAAGGTTGGATGAAACACACAAAAAAAAAAAAAAAAAAAAAAAAAAAAAAAAAAAAACTCAAAAGTGTATGAGTCGGCAGGAAAGAGGTTGGTGTTCTTTCTCTTTTCTTTGATTTTCCTAGATTAAAAAAAAAAAAAAAAATACTCTTGTGTATCTATGTGTTTTCTTCATTACATCAACCCATTAACCCCCCTCGCCATGATTTTGGCTTCACATCATGAGGATCTGTTCCGGTTGAGTATGATGAGTGTAGTCTAGCCTGTTGAGATCATTGAGTATGTTGGACATCTCTTTGAGCTAAGCAGCTGATATTTTTCATCTTCTAAACTCACAGCAGCTGTACAAACCCTTTATTTGGGAATCCGTCTGTCTGACCTCAGACATAGGACTCAGGTGTGGTATCCTCATCCTCTTGTCTGTTGGTGTTCTGTGTTATTCTTTGAATTTCAGACATTTATCATATATATATATATATATAAACAAAAAAAAACATTTTGTTTTGTCTGAGGATGCCTTGATGAGATGTCACATTTATTGTTATCATAGTTTTCGTGTTAAACATTGATATCAAAGAATGTGTTTTTTTTATCTCATTAAGTTGTGTGTATAAACACTGTTGCTTTTTGTTGGGTTTTGGTTTTGTGTTTGGGCCGAGTTTGTCGGGTTGCTCTGAAAATCCTTCAGGCCCATGGATGTATCTCACTTGTGTGTTAAGTGTCTCAGGTGGCTATTTAATTGGGAGACTGTCTCAAACCTAATCCATTTCTCCTTGTGCCGCTTTCGTTTTGTCTCTCTGTTGACCACATCGTACTTTGTACTTGAAACTTCCTTCACACATAGATCTTGTCTCCACTTACTCATGGATCACGACAAACCCGTCTCCTTAGATATTGGCGTTGATGATACCAATGCTGCTGCTGAACTTCCTTCTGCTGCTCATGTTCCTCCTTCAGCAGTACCTCCGCTTGTTCCTAAAACCGAACCTGGTGTCTCTCGCTCCAAGAATACCAAGCGTCAACCTTCGTCTCTCCCTCCACCCAAGCGCTCGTGTACTCGCGCTTCCGGATCTCAGGGGAAGATTAAACTTCCATCAGTTCCCACTCATCGGTTGCCTCGATGTGGTTCCACTCGCTCATCTCCTCGTGATGATCTTGAAGATGTCACTGATGTTTCGACGCATCCCAAGTCTGAGCCTGCTATGGAGGATGTTGTTGAGGTCCCTCCACCGACGTTAATACCATGTACCAGCTTCCCAATGAGCCATATCCTCTGAATGCGACTCAAATCCAAGTTCTTGACAGCCTTGATGACATTGTCACTTTCCTAATTGATGGTCGAATTCGTACTTGGGAGCTTCGCAGCAAAAAGGAGATGGGAGATATGGTGGCTATGCTTCAGAAGATCTGTTGTCAGAACTGGATGCCCACTATGAACCTAAGCTCTATGTCCGCTGAGCGGTCTACACTCCTGTTCATGATTCTCAAAGGTTGTCGTTTTAACTTTGGGAAATTGGTCTTTGATGAGATCTGTGCCTACAGCTCTATGGTCGCGAATGCCTCCTCCAATGTTCGTCTCATCCTTCCCAATTTCATCGATCAGCTTCTGCGTTTTCAACGCATTGTTCCTGCTCTTCCCGATGATGTTACTTCTGCTGCTCCTGCTAAGTTCAAGATTGAACCAAAGGAACTTTTGCCCTCTTAGACTCCACTCACACTTCTGTCAGATGTTCGCCACTTGCATGACTTCACCAAACTCATGATGGAGCGTCTTGCAGGTAAGTCTCTCTCCTTACTTACTCTATCTGATCATTTATCGGTTGTTTTTATATGAGTCTGTGCACTCAAGCAGGGGGAGATTATCTTGATATCGTTTACTCTGAGGGTGAGGGTGATCCAGAAGATGAGGAAGACGGTGATGAGACCGAGAGTGGCTGAAGAAGTTAGTGTATGCTCGTATGTAGGGGGAGTAGTATAAGTAGGAGTAGGACTTGTTGGTTGTTTTTAGTCTGAAACTCTCTAACGGTTATGTATTGCATTTATGGCTGCAGAACTCTTCTCCGGTTGTTTCTATTCGGTTATGTATTGAACCTTTTTCTACACTGAAGTATTTAAGTAATCTTGATGGTACTTGGTTTAGTTTCTCCCTTGTCTCCTTGTCTTCACACTAACTTGTTACAGGAAGCTTGAGGCACACACTCAGATAAAAAGGGGGAGATTGAAGAAACAGAGGATCTGTACGAGTTACAAGTTGTCGCAGAGTGTAGTTGAAGGACTTCAGACGAAGCGGGAAAGTTACAAGCTGTCGCAGAGTGTACTTGAAGGACTTCAGACGAAGCGGGAAAGTGTCAAGTTTTCTTTGCCAGCACAACACCTTGAAGACAGTGTGATGCATTGAGCGTGGAGATATTGATCATGGGCGAAAAAAGTGTCAGGCTAAAAGGTGTCTGTTGGAAGATACAAGCAAGTGGAGTGTTGAAGTCAACATAATGATGAGGTTTCTCCTATGACTCATTGGACAAAGAGAGGTTCTTGAAGGACATGGTGCATAGGAGGATTTGCTGGATAAAGAAGAGTGTGGTGAAGATTTTTGCTGTCTATAAAAGAGAAGCAATTCACATCCTTGTTTGGTTAGCACTTTGACAGAGAGAAAAGTGTGTGTTTAGATCTATGAAAGAGAAGTAATATTGCTTGAGGGTTTCATTGGTGAATGAATAAAGAGTGAGCATAGTTGTTGCTGTGCAGGTAAGGTTGGGTAGATTAGGATTGTTTCAGTGGCAAACTAGCTATTGTGGTGTTGCATAAAACTGATCAAACAAGCTTGTAAGATAGTTGTTTGGGAAATTCTTAATAAAGTTCAGTTTACTGATTTCTTGGTGTTCTTGTATTAGTATTCAAGGTTCTAGTTATTTCATACTTCACTTTCAGAATCATTACTGAGTAAATTTTGTTTTTTTTTAATCAGAACCTGGATACTGTTTGAGCGTGGAGCCTTTTGTTTGGTGGAGGAGATGTTATGGTCCTGATCTTTGATTATCAGATATTCATATGTATAAAACAAACCTATGTAACAAGTTTTCTAGTTCAGTTCTTAACTACATAATATTTATATTCATTTTGAAGTGTTTGATTATACTTCAAAAAAGAAAAAGCAATTAACAAACGTAAGGTAATTCTCCAAACAGTTCTTAAAAATAAAAATAAAATATATGCGAGTCTACTTCTAAGAATCTATATACTTGAATCTCTCGAATTATTTAAAAGGAGACTAAATTAAAATGTTTAGACAATTTGGTAGAGTGTGTTTGTGTTAGCTTGCCATGACATATATATTGAGGGTTTTCGATTGAAAAAATGATGGAAACAAACCCTTTGTTATCTTTATGTTTAGCCATTTTGGCACAATTTGGGAATTATTTGGGAACTATTTTGTATAAATGAATAATGCAATTATATTGTGTGAACATAAAAAACAACCTCATTATGCCCTCCTTTTCAACAATGTAAACGGATCTAATTATTAGATTTTACTATTTATTTTGTCGGCAAATTTTACCATTTTTTGAGTAGCTAAAAATTTCTTAAGGTGAACAAAAAACGTGAGGGCCAAATAGTAACCGAAACAAGGTACGCATAGCCCGACACTTGTGGTATAATCCATAATCTTTGAAGAGTCAATAATGACCCTTATCCATTTTGCTCTCATGTGGACACGAAGGTAAACTACCACCAAGTACCAACTAATTCACTTGCCCACACGACATGTACTTTGGAAAAATTCCTGTGGGAGAAAGCATCTGGTTTTCACTTTAACTTGCGGCTTCTTTTATCAGCTTCTCTCTGTATATAACAAGACCCATCAAATCTCATCTTCTTCATTATCTAACTTCACAACACACAACACAACTCTCCATTTTTACAAAACTTAATAAACTAAAGAGTTTTCTCCATTCCAAAAAAAAAAAAAGATGAGTTCAACTAGCAAAGCATGGTTGGTGGCAGCAAGCATCGGAGCCTTGGAAGCGTCCAAGGATCAATTCGGCATATGCCGGTGGAACTACTTGATCCGATCTGTGAATAAACGTATCAAGAACAACGTGAGATCGGCTTATCAGGCGAACAGGTTCTCTTCTTCGTCCGCCACCGCTGCTGCCTCCGTTAAGGATGACAACAAGGCCAAGCAAGCTGAAGACTCTCTTAGAACGGTTATGTACTTGAGCTGTTGGGGTCCTAACTAATGTACCCATCCATGTAACAATGATTCTACTTTTTTTTTTTTTTCCAAACAATGATTCTACTTGTACATAATAACGTTGATGAATTCAAATAGATATATGAAATTTTTTGATACAATTAATATTTTTGTATTGTGTCTGAAAAAAAGAGAAAAAGAAAAAAAAAAGTGTGTACATGACAAATAACATATTCAACAAAATAGTATGCGAGTAAAGTAGTGTTACATAAATGGGCCAAATCCACTTAATGGGCCGGGCTGAGACTAGGAGACGTCATCATCCCGAAACCAATCCCGTCGCCGTGGTTCTACTACCATGGCGATCCTGGCCATAGCCGCTCGCTTCCCTCTTCTCCTCCGTCTCACTGTCCCGTCTATCTCGCCTCCTTCTGTTATCCACTATCGACGAACTATTATTCCATCCGATGGATTCAGCAACCGGTTACGCTCGATCCTCCGTTATTCATCGTCCGACAGCGGCGGAAGCGGCAGTGGCGACATAACCGGCGTTAACGATTCCGTCACTGTTGTTTCGGGTGTTCAGAGTCCTAATTACTTGAAATGTACGGATGAAGAGTTGATGAAGCAGTGTAGATTAGAGACATTTAGAGTTTCAGGACCTGGAGGACAACACCGGAACAAGCGTGACTCCGCCGTGCGTCTTAAACATCTCCCCACCGGAATCGTAGCTCAGGCAGTCGAGGATCGTTCACAGCACAAGAATCGTGCTTCTGCTTTGAATCGTCTTCGCACGCTTCTCGCCATCAAAGGTCTCGGTTCCTTCTCCTCTCCCCAAGTTTCATTCTTTGGAACTTTAACTTCTCCAATTTGATTTTAAATTTTGCTTTTTTTTTTTTGTTATCAGTGAGGAACAAAGTGGACCTTGATGCGTATGCTCCTCCTCCTGAGCTTCTTCAGATTCTACCTCCTAAGTCCACTATCAGAACTTCTTCTGGTTCACAGATTGGTCCCAACAATCCTAAATTTGTACCTGTATGATGAACTCCTCCTCTAGCTCCTCCTATCTTCCCTTTACCTTTTGCTTTGACTCAAATACACAATTGTAATTTGTTACAGGGAATGCAAGCTTTGCTTGATGTTGTTTCTGCTTCTGACGGTTCTATTGCCGATTCTGCCAAATTGCTTGGGTAACAAATCACTCTTTGAATCTGTAATTCTCTAAGTGTAGTTGTCATTGGCCTAACTTTGAGTCAACCTTACTATTTGGTTTTTTGAAGTTTGAGCACTGGTGGCTTATCTCGTTTGATACTCTCCCATGATGGTCTTCGTATGGCACTCAATAGCATGAGAGCAGCCAAGGTATTGTTTTCATTCTTTTATCAATCCGAATCCTCTGTTATTAGGAGTATGCCAATGAGGTAGTCATGGTGCAAAGTGTATTCTCTGTTTTTCATTGAAAGGTCCTTAGAATTTTATCTTGCGATAAAGCAATCTGAAACCATGTTTTTATTGGTTCTGCCTCCTGGAAACAAGTCTATATGTAGATATGCTTGAAATGCATGCTTGCCTTCTTTCTATCCCATCTCCCTCCTTACTTCTACGGTTACTCTATCTACTCATAGGACATAGGCGGTGGTTGCAGCATTATTTTGTAGGGAATGAACAACTTTTCTAAATTGAAGAACTTTTTTTCTGAGTTTTCAGGGAATGAAGCCTCTCAAATAGTCGGGATGTATTGCCTTTGAAAGATGATGTGCAGGCCTTTGACGAGCTTTATTTGGGTAGCTACTGCAGCACAGTGACTACCATTTCTTGCACCATATTTTGTATATAAAACAAAGGTGAAATGCTGAGTTCAGTCTAACATTTGTACTTCTACGATCATAAAAACAGTCACGTATTTGAGATGTTATACTATAATAGGCTGTTCAAATGTTTGCAGTAAGTTTTTGCACCTTTGTTATGATTGTGTTGGAACCATTTTGGATTAGTTATATTCCTTGTTCTGTTCTTGTTTTGTTTTCTCTCCACATAAGAAAATAAATTTCGTTGGTGATGTTAAGTGGAAGTGGCTATCTGGTACGTTCCTACCTTTCAGAATTCCATGGTTGTCTATATAAAGGGTTGTACCTTACACGATGAAGCACATGCAAGTTTTGTTTTCAATTGATAGTTACGTGCAGTAAGGGTATCTCCCTTTTAAAGATATGAAAATTACTTTGTGATATGGCAATCAAACAAACCTAGTGCCTTCAGCTACTTGGGCTTAGTATGTATCTATTTATTTTCTTTTCTGATATTAGTTAGCTAGTGAGTTTAATTACACGTATATGACACGCTTACATTTCGGTCAGCGGAACCAAGGAAGAAAAAACAGGTCACTTCCTGCAGGAATGTCCTCAGGTATATTGGACATTGAAAATAGCAAAAGAGTTTGATGCAGAATCAGATTCTTGTAGAATGAGGTTCTCTTCTTCCCCACACAGGAAAAGAAATAACTTTTGTGGAGTTGACTCTTGAGAAATGTTTGTTTATTCATTTTTATCCAGAAAACAACAAGAGTTAGAGCCTCGTGGGTGCATTCTGACTCACTCCTTATATATTTTAAACATGGATCTGAATTCTGAAGGTCTGCTCGATAGAGTGAGAATCCTCGACTCCTGATGGAGTGAACAGAGACTATTCGCCCTTCCCTTTTATCTCTACCTCTGATATGAATCGTAGTGATTGATCAGCTTTGGTACATGCAAATTTCCAAAATTCTTATAGTGAATGATCAGGTTTGGTAAAAAAAATCTCATGTTGATACCATAGTCACTCTGCTCTTAAATAAGAAAGCAGAAACATATGTTTGTGGATGTTCTATTTTAGTCATAAAGCTCTTAGAGCATCTGTCTAAAGTGAGTTTGACTTTCATGAGACCTAAGCCCTGTTTAATAATATTTGCAAGGATAATTCCTTACTTTAAGTTGAAAGAAAAGATCTGATTCCTCACCACTATTTCTTGGGGTATTTATTTCTTTTATTGGCAACTTTCTCCTCTTGTCTCTCCTGTCTAATCGTATAATCATGTATATATATAGACTTCACTACAGAAACAGTTCTAATAAGACTTGCAACATCCAATAGTATCATTTTAGTCCGTAGATATCAATGAGGCTTGATTTATCTTCCAAGCTTCGGCAAGTTCTTGGCCTCGCCAAGGATCATGCATCTATTGGCAGAGCTATTGTACAAAACTACAATGAAAAAGCGTTTTTTGACATTGAAGTGGCAGTGGTTCGAGCCACCAGCCATGATGATTGTCCTGTTGATGACAAAACCATGCACGAGATACTCTTTCTTGTCTCTAACACCCCGGGCTCCATTCCTTTTCTTGCTGAGCAGGTCTCACGCCGTCTAGCTAAGACAAGAGATTGCTTAGTCGCCGGTAAAACTCTGTTACTTTTCCACCGTCTCTTGCGTGGTAGCAGTCGAAGTATCGAGCAGCAATTGCATATTGCACACACCTCTGGTCATCTCCAAATAGGTTGCTGCTGGTTCATGATGAGCTCAGATCCTCCATCCTTTGTTTTTCTGCAGAACTATGTAGCTTATCTCCAAGAAAGAGTTGGATGGATCATCAACCAAGCTGGTAAGCTCGAACCTGTTATGTCTGGTGGTACAAAATTTAGTCGTTACAAAGAGAAGTCCATGGATCTGGTGTTCCACATCTTACCGAAGTGCCAGGAGTTCATTGCACAGGTGTTGAAGTGTTCACCGGTTCATTATGCCTGGCCTATAGATAACCTGGTTCAAGCAGCTACAGGCAACATCTTGAAAGAGAGTTTCCAAGTCTACATGACGTATTCCGATGGGATAGCCGCACTGGTTAACATGCTCTTTGATCTCTCAAGACCCGCAAGAGATTTAGCTTGCGGAATGTTGAAGAAAGCTTCTCAGCAGATTCAAGATCTCCGCTTACTATATGAAAAGTGTAGAGGATTCCCCGGTTTGAAAAGCTTGGATTACCCATCTGTGCAAGCCATTACAATGGATCATATCGTAGCACTAGAGGAATGCTCAAGCTATGGAGGCAAAAGAAATTTCTCTGTCTCCACCAACCTAAGTGATCCAGTCACCTGCAATGAACGAAAACAAGAAAACCATTTCACGGATTTTTCATCAACCAGTCTTTTCTTATTTCCAGCTGAGACCAAAATCAGTATGGTTTGGGTTGTTTTTGACAATGAAGATGGTGAAGAAACAGACAAGCAAAAAGAGCAAGCTTCAACAGGGAGTACAAGAAAGTTGCAGAAGTCAGGTAGAGGTCACTGATCAGAGAGATTGTGTCTTTTATTCGTGTTCCAATTAGAGAAACAATTATATAATACTATTGTTGTCAATTTACATTATAGCAACATATACATGGGTTCTCCAGATTTTATATGATAATTTTGTGCATATCCCGATTTGGTTCAACATATATTTTCAGTGTTACAAGTTAAAAGAGCAAAAGAAAGGATAAGTAGTACACTTCAAACTTGTATTGTTAAGTCTTCTGATTCTGAAGTGTAATTTTCCCGCTGTATAGTTGATACTTGATATGGTACATTTAAGAATCAGAAAACTTATCAATACCGTTTTGTTTTTTCTGAGTAATGTATAGTTTGAACTTTGGAGTCTTTTGGACCACGCAATGCAGAATAAGACAATAGAGTAAAGAATAGGCAATGAAGCATACCTAAAAACTCCAAAAATGGAGCATGCTTCCCATCATGGGCCTATATCTTGGGTCTTTTACAAAATACTAATTATATGCATTAAGGACTTCACTATATATACTGACAGAAGTGTCCGGAACATTACAGAAAAGAAGACCCTTGAAGTCTTAAACCACCAAGCTTCTGAGTAGAACATTCTCAATTTCTCGGTCAATAATTCAGTAAATACAAAAGGATAACAAATAAAGACGCAAGAGTGTTCGAGAATCTGCAGCATTATTCACTTCATAAGACGCATCTATATATTGACCACAGACTTGCACCATTAACCTTCATAGAGAAGAGAACAAACATCAAGGTCATCACTAGAAGTCTAGAAGTAATAACCATTTGTCACCACTCTCCATTTACCCAATCTACAAGAAAAGAAAGCTCTAACCAAAACATGAAGCAAATCTATCTTCCTATGTTAAGTCTTTTCTTTTTAAATCTGTTCCTCGGAAAGATCAAAACAACTGAAGGGTCCTTGCCATCTGCATTCGACACTCCGGGAAGTCTACTAGCTGATCTCTGGCGAGATCGGTTTCCTGATCCTTTCAGAGTCTTGGAGCAAATCCCATTGGGTATTGAGAGGGATCAGAGCGTGGCTCTGTCTCCTGTACGAGTAGACTGGAAAGAAACACCAGAAGAGCATGTGATCAGGCTCGATGTACCAGGAATGAAGAAGGATGAGGTGAAGATAGAAGTGGAGGAGAAACGAGTTGTGCGAGTAAGCGGTGAGAGGAAAAGAGAGGAGGAGAAAGAAGGAGATCATTGGCATAGAGTGGAGAGGTCACATGGCAAGTTCTGGAGACAGTTTAGGATGCCTGATAATGTTGATTTGGACTCCGTCAAAGCCAAGCTTGATAACGGAGTACTCACCATTACCATCAACAAGCTTTCCCCAGACAAAGTTAAGGGTCCAAGGGTTGTTGACATTGCGTTCCAAGAGGACCAAACTGGCAAACTCAGTTCTGCTTAGTCACAAAAAGAACTCTGGTTGAATCCAGGATTGTGTTTGATGTCTGTAAAATCTGTGTAATCGAAAACGCTAATAAATTATATAACACTTCTTTATCTTACACAAGAAAATGTTAGAAAGCGTAAAGATCATAACTAACAAGTACCGATGCATAGTATATAAGAGATTTCCCCTCTCGCCAAGTTTAATCTTCCATGGACCTGGAAAATAAAAAGGAACAGGCAAATTGGGGAGTTAACTATTAAATCATCGCTGGAAGCACATAAAAATTAGCTTCATTTCAACTAAATAAGTGAGAGTGAAACTCAAAGACTTACTTTCTTAACAAGCAACATAGTTTCTACTGGAATATCACCCTAATAGTTCCTCTTCTTATACCATAGCCAAAAAGTACATAACATTACCGTACCAGCTTTTGTGTATCAGAGACAAAGTATCTAGCTTCTGCAGTTTCTGTGAAGCCATATATCCAGTGCAAATCAAATTTTTTTGCAGGAAGGTTTTTTTAGAAAGTAGAGTGCAGCTTTGTCAAGTCAAATGGAGAATCAGAAAGAGATGAGGCTGTCAAGCATCATATATATCTCTATATTCTTTGGATGCGATTTGTCAAGAGAATAGAACTGATGGACCTCTTCATCGATCTCAATCCAACTACAACCTGGGGTTTTATAAGCATTTTGGTGCTTGATCCTCTTTCTAGCTTCGCGTGCCTCTTCCCATTTACCCATCTCTCCATATAAATTCGCCATCATAGCAATGTAACCTCCATTGTTAGGATTCAGAGCAACCAGATTTTTCAAAGCAACTTCAGCCAAATCCAAATGGCCATATTTCTTACAAGCGTTGAGCAAAGATCCCCAAATTGCCTCATCTGCTTTCATCTTCATTGTGGAGATAGCTTCCAATGCTTCTTCGAACTGACCAGCCCTGCCTAGAAGATCTATTAGGCAGCCATAGTGCTCAATCCGTGGCTCAATACCGAATCTTTTTGTCATGAGATCGAAATAAGCACGGCCTCTTGAAACCAAACCCCCATGAGTACATGCGTTGAGAAGACCAATAAAAGTAATGTGATCTGGTTTGATACCATTACTGTTCAACTCTATCATTTCTTCAAACACTGCTATAGCTTCTTCGCCTCTACCATGGAGGGCAAAGCAATTGATCATAGAATTCCAAGCTGTTAAACTTTTCTTTGAACTCATCTTAAAAACAGAGCTTGCTTCCTCCAAGTGACCACATTTTCCATACAAATCGACCAAAGAATTCGAAACAAACACATCAGAGGAAAGATCACGACGGTATGCGAAAGCATGAATCCCTCTAGCCAGCTGAAGCGTACCAGTTTGAGCACAAGCGGAGAGGACACAAACTAAAGTTACCTCATTAGGACGAATATGAGGCTCATTGATCATCCGTCCAAATAGAGAAATAGCTTCAACGAAAAGACCATTCTGAGAACAAGCAGCAAGAATAGCGTTCCAAGAAGGAACTTCACGGTCAGGCATATCTTCAAAGAGAGCAACAGCATTGGATATATCACCAGACCTAGCATACCCAGAAAGCATAGCAGTCCAGGAAACAACGTTTCTCTCAGACATTTCGTCGAACAGTTGTCTTGCAAGAGGAATGTGAGAAACAGAGGAAGCGTAGGAGTGAAGAAGAGCAGTTTGAACAACGACGTGGAGATGAAACCCGGATTTAAACAAGTGGGTATGCACCAAAGGAGTTGAAAAAGCAGAGGAGAGATGTGGAGTAGACTTAAGAACAAGTGGGTAGATGAAGTGATTAGGACGAGGATAAGAATGACTAACCATAAGACGAAAGAAGGAGAAAGCTGAGTATGCATGAAGTGGGAGAGAAGAAGAGTAAGCAGTTAAAACGGCGGCGTAGAGATGCGTATTGGGGTAAGAGAAACGATCAAAGATAAAACGAGCGTAAGAGAGGTTACAGAGACGAAGAGTACAAAAACGAAGAAGCTTGAAACAGAGGAAAGGTGAATCCTTTAGTCCCGAAACTATCAGAAAGTTCTGAACTTGCTTCAAATGATTAAAATGCGTCGACTTTGAGATCGCGGCGGAGACGAATTGATTCAGTAATTGCTCCGCCATATGTGACGACGACGGCGCGTGGAGGTAGTAAGAGAATTGTGTTACACGTGTCCCCATGTGCACGCACTTCCACCAAACGTGAAGAGAGAGAGAGGGAGAGATGAGATAGATGTGTGTGCTTCGTCTTTTTTCTCTCCGAGTCTATCGTTTTCTCTTTCGTCTTCACTTTTCTCCGTTTTTATCGTCTCTTCTCCAAATTGATGGATTTAAAAAGGTCTCCCCACTTCGATCTCTAATCTCTAACCTAACGCTTCTTCATTAAATTCTTCAGACAGATTACAATAACGTATATATATATATATACACGACACACACACACACAAAAAAAAAACATCATTGAAGCTGATGCAGACAAGACATATCTCTTTGATTCCGATCTCGTGTCTGGGTTTTTGCGTTGCTGATTCTGTTTTGTCTGTTTGACACATACGGTTATACATACACATCTTTGTTTTTTGTTGTTGTTATCAAATCAATTCAAATGTCTGGAATTTGGAGATGGAGGAATCTAAAGTCTCTAGCTTTACATGCTCGTTCTGTTTCACCTCTACAAACGCGTCTTCATTCTCTTGAATTGGGATCATCATCGCCTCGTCGCCGTATTCAAGAACGATTCAAATCGGAACAAGGTGGCGGAGGAGGAGAAGGAGATGATTTTCCGGTACCTGTGACACGACGGAAGTTGAGAGCAGAGCCGAATTGTCCACGTTGCTCTAAGCAAATGGATCTTCTCTTCTCCAACCGTCAGTTCCCTTCTTCTAGTCTTCTTCAACGCCCTGATGAATCTGATTCCTCCTCCGGCGACGGCGACGAAGATAGTAAAACCAGTTTCCAGTCTGTTAATTTCTGTCCGACTTGTAAAACTGCTTATGGATTCAACCCTCGTGGTGTCTCTCCTCTTCAAGGTACCTTCATTGAGATCGGTCGTGTTCAATCACCAACCACGAACAATACTACCACTACTACTTCCAAATCAACTAGGAAACAACAACAGCATTCAAAGGATCCAAATCAAGGATTCAATTACAGAAACAAACTTAGATCTTCATTTTGGGATACACTCAGATCTTACGGTGCTGAGCCACCTGAAGATTGGTCTCCTCCTCCTCCTCATCCTCCTCATCCTTTGAACGCTTCTCCTCCTAACAACATTGCTCCAGCCACTAACGGTGCCGTCAAAATGGATCCTTCTCCTTTACCCGATCCAGCTAATGACGTTAGTCGATGGGGTGGAGCTAGTTTAGGCAGAGACTTTCCTACTCCAAAGGAGATTTGTAAATGGCTTGACAAGTTTGTCATTGGCCAAAGCCGTGCCAAAAAGGTTCTTGTTTTTCACTTAAACATTGAATATACACTGATCATGTTCTGCCATCAGTTTTGTTACTTAGTACTTACGACATGGTGGTTTTGACTTTGATCGTAGGTGCTCTCTGTCGCTGTTTATAACCATTACAAGAGAATATATCATACCTCTATGAAGAAAGGGTTGGTTCTTTCTCATCCATTGTTGTTGATTCACCTGGCTTAGTTACATGATCGGACGAATTACACCGTTCAGTCTGTTATGGTTTATTGTGTGTATAAGGGTTTGTGTTGGAAGCTGACGTTGTGGACCTTGAATACTAGGTCAGCAGCACAACCAATTGATGATGACGATAATGTAGAATTAGATAAGAGCAATGTTCTCTTGATGGGGCCTACTGGCTCTGGTATGAACTTGTGTGTTTGCGATCATATTATATTCTTTACTTCTCATATGCACTCTCCTTGCTGACTCTGACATAATTGTCTATTTGATTCTTGAACAATAGGGAAGACATTACTTGCAAAGACTTTAGCTCGGCTTGTAAATGTTCCTTTTGTCATTGCTGATGCAACTACACTGACTCAGGTAAATTCTTGATTCTTTCAGTGGCTTTTTGGAATCCACATTAAACATATTAGGTGTAGCTCCTGGAATTATGATTTCATATGTTGTTGTATGGTGTCTTTACAGGCTGGTTATGTTGGTGACGATGTTGAATCAATCCTTCATAAGCTATTAACGGTACCACTTCTGACTAAGTCGAGGTTAATATTCCCAGAACACTTTCCATCTTGTTGCATTTCAGAAGATTCCCTTATGACTTGTAGGTCGCTGAGTTCAATGTGCAAGCAGCACAGCAGGGAATAGTCTACATTGATGAAGTTGATAAGATAACGAAGAAGGTCAGTATGCATGACATGATAACTCCTGAACTCAATAAGAAAAAAAATAATTGGGCTTTACGCTTCGTGGATTGTCTCTATTGCAGGCTGAGAGTTTAAACATTAGCCGGGATGTTTCTGGTGAAGGTGTCCAACAGGCACTTTTGAAATTACTAGAAGGCACTGTAAGTTGATTGCTTTCTTACACTTTGATGCATCTACTGGAATCATTCTTCACTTGACATGAGGCACTTGCATAGTGAGTTATAGTGAAGTCTCTAGAATTGATCCTCATTAAAAGGTCTTTGCAATATACCACAGGAGAGACTAAAAGTTATTAATAAGACATTAATGAACGCGACATCACATAAATTACTAATCCATGTAGACATATGTGTTCTTACCAAAAAAAAAAATGTAGACATATGTGTTAGCATTCTGAGGCTCTTTCTCCAGAAGAGAATTGTTCTGGATTCAAGCTTTGCTTCTTCTGATCATTGGATCTTCTTCTCTCTCTTTTTTTCCAGACCGTAAATGTTCCAGGAAAGGGAGCAAGGAAGCATCCACGGGGTGACCATATACAGGTTTAGAACTGGTTACTTTATCATTGAATTATAATTGTTTAGTTTTATTACGCATCTAAAGGTGTTGTTTGTTCATATCATTCCATTGATATTACTGGACTATGCTATGATGTACAGATAGACACAAAAGATATTCTCTTTATCTGTGGAGGAGCATTTGTTGACCTTGAGAAGACCATTGTGGATAGGTAATTCATTATGCTTCCTTTTTGTTGAACATACATTGGTGGTTATGTTTTGACTTTGATCAGCATCTCAATTGTTATGCCAGACGACAAGACTCATCAATTGGTTTTGGAGCTCCTGTTCGTGCGAATATGGCTACCAGTGGAGTGACCAGTGGTGCATTAACGTCATCTTTGCTAGAATCGGTAATTACTTTAAAAAGTTCTTGAGCATCTGTTTCCCTATTTAAGGCACTTCTCATTCCTGGAAAGAGCTTTAGTTTTGGAATGCCGGCTGCATTTCAGGTTGAGAGTGCCGATCTGACAGCATATGGCCTTATACCAGAGTTTGTAGGACGCTTTCCCATATTAGTTAGTTTGTCAGCTCTAACAGAAGACCAGCTCATTCGGGTAATTTCAAAATTTTCATAGCTTATTTGATCCTGTAGCTTTTAGTGCATTTCTTTGATTGCTCATGTTGCTGCTCCATTACACCTACTGATATCAAAGTGAGATAGTGGTTGCCATTTTCTGAGGCCTTGATTTTTTTTTTGCCCTTCTCATATTTAAGTGTAGCTAATATTTCCTTTCCTTTTTCTCTACAGGTGCTAGTAGAACCCAAAAATGCTCTTGGGAAACAGTACAAAAAACTATTTAGTATGAACAACGTACGTTCCCTGGAAATATACACTTACCAAGACTTGCATGCAAAAAGTATCTAGTTTTAAGTTTTAAACTTGACCTTTTGGTTCCTGACTGGATGATCTGATTCAATTTTTTTCAGGTAAAGCTGCATTTTACTGAGAAAGCGCTTGAGATAATTTCCAAGCAAGCGATGGTGAAGAATACAGGTGCGAGGGGACTAAGAGCCTTACTTGAAAGCATTCTTACTGAAGCCATGTTTGAGGTACTTCAGCTACGGCGAATATTGTTTAGCTACTAAATGACTCTTGCCTTCACACTTCTTATTTCATATTTTTCTCAGATTCCAGATGATAAAAAAGGAGATGAAAGAATCGACGCGGTTATTGTAGATGAGGAATCAACAGGCTCAGAGGCTTCTCGTGGATGCACAGCAAAAGTACTCAGAGGAGACGGAGCTTTTGAGCGTTACCTCAGCGAGAACAAGTCAAAAGATACTACAGAAGAAACGGTATGACTGAAAAGATCATTTATTGTCGGCTCCTTTAGTCGATATAAACTAGTTCTGTGGCAGTTGATGCCAGATATTTACTCTTCTGAAAGTCTGTTGAATAAGCGCTACTATTTATGTTAATTACCAACACAAGTCGCATCTGTTTCTTTATTACTTGTGTCTGCACTTGGCTATATAATGACTAGTCAAAACCTGATGGGCGTAATTTGCAGGTTGAGGAAAGAGTGGGATCAGCGAGAGCAATGCGGTTGTAAAATATAATGAGAGAAGAAGGGTTTTAACATACAGAGTTTCTTGATTATTTTGTAAAGAACAGCATTCATAAAAGTGCAAGAGGATGGTTATCCGCTTTGTACAATAAAAATGTTAGCTTACACAGATTCGAAAAAGTTGAAATCGTTACATAGAAAGAAAAATAGGACCGTGTAAAACATTTGTAATTCTCTACTTCAAATGACAAGTGTTATTAGTTTTGTCAGTTCATGATGTTGTTTCTCTAAGTTTCTGCAGATCACCAACCAAAAAGGTTGTTATCACTCTATGAACATATCAGATTTGATTATTTTTATAAAGTATCTGCAACTTTTCTCTCCATCAGTTACTGCAGATCACCAACATTTGTAAACTTGAGCTTGTCATTCATTAATCATTACAGATACAGCGACTTCCCCTTTCTCCGTGTTTCGGTTAATAAGAAACATACAGCGTCATCATTAATGGAAAATCTTGTGCTTGCTTGATGAGCATAGCTGCACCTCATGCTGTTAACACTATTCTTCTTCAGTAATTGTGACAAGCATGTCTCCAGACTCAAATCATTACCAAACTGAAAACAGAGCACTCTGTATCATCTATCTGCTAATCATACTAACGAGTGTACTACTGTATGTTTCTAAATAAGGAAACTCAATCCGCATTTGTGGCGGGTCGGGAAATCAAAGATAATAATTTTGATAGCACCTAAGAATTCTTCCATGCATTGATTAGCTGATGAAAAGACTCTTATATTATGCAAGGCAAATGTATAACAAAAGGCACGTCAAGCGGTTAATGGAACCCCTCGTACGATGCAGTAAAACTCAGTTCTAAGGTTAAGAGGAATCATTCCTCTGAGGAATGGACAAACATCACACGGGCCAACAAAGAAATGTAAGCTAATAAGCACTCTCAGTATTGGATCAATCTTGTAATTTTATCAAAAGACTTTTGAGTGATAATTGTGTCTCCGCTCGGTAAAAGTGATGATTCAAAGTACGTAATTTTAGTCATAAACTCATAATTGTGTCGTAGTTGCAGCAAGTAACTAGAATCAAGATGAATCAATTCTGTGATCTTTGAAATTAGA
Source organism: Camelina sativa (assembly GCF_030686135.1). Lineage (NCBI taxonomy): Eukaryota > Viridiplantae > Streptophyta > Magnoliopsida > Brassicales > Brassicaceae > Camelina > Camelina sativa. Next base: position 17,052,186 of record NC_141893.1, read on the forward strand.
TTAATCGACTGATTAAGGAGCCGTTTAAGGCTTTACAAGTAGAGAGTATACTATATACTGTAATACATTGCAGCCAGTAAACAAAAGTGAGTCGCTTAACTCCTTGTGAGACCATCTTGGCAATGGACCCAATCGAGTCAGCCTTATGCAAACTCCTCCAGATTCTTCTTCGACGAATTCGGTGACCTGATTTGGAATTTTGCAAGAGATGTCAAGAAACTCTTGTCGATCCGTACGCGTCAATTGGGACCCCAACAACTCAAGTACATGACCGTCCGGAGTGATTCCTCAGCCTGTTTCGAATTACTGACAGAAGTAACGGCGGCGGAAGAGGAGGAGGAGGAGGAGGTGAATCTCGTGGTGTGAGAGATGGGTCTGACGTTGTTACGGAGATGATGATTCATAGAACGGAGAACGTAGTTCCACCGACAGACGCCTAATTGATCCTTCAATGCCTCAACGACTCCAATGCTCGCAGCCACCATCCATGTCTTGCTCGTTGCACTCATCTTCAGATTTAAACACTTTTTTTTTTTTTTTGTTGCTTCGCTTTTTTTGATATTTGTTTTCTTTTGGCTTTGATGTTTGTAAATATTTGCAGATGAATTTATAGAATTGGAATCGACGGGTTGTTTTATAACAGTACAGAAACAGACAAAACTGCCGCAAAGTCCCAAGTGAACAACAAAAAAAAAAAAAAAACAAGATGCTTTGAGCTGATGGTTTTGCTCGATGTCGATGACTTGAATGACCTTTTTGCCCTGGTGAGACTACATAGCTCACGGGTTAGAGACAAATTAAGATAAAGGGTAAAAGTGACATTTTGCTGATCCAAGATATTGCCACGGTTCTAGCAATCCCGCAACTGGTTTTGAAGACCACGATGGGATGATGGTTCGCCCCCACCTTACCTTAACTTGCCTTCAAGTGGTTTCTCCTTCCCAATTTTGGTCTCGTGTAGTCGTTTTCATTTTAATTGTTATTATCTCTTGGAGACTGTCTAATTTATTTTAATGGTAGGAAAAAAGATTGGATATCCCTTTGTTTATTTTATAATGAAATGAATTATTTAAAAACTTTCTAAAATATTCTCCAAATAATTCTCAAAACTTTCCAATTATCTCTACTACCAGTTTCGAAATTGACATTTACCACAATTATTTTTTCAAGTTTGAAAACAGTGTTTAATCTGCCTATTATCTAGTCATCTTTTATTTTCCGTTCTAGACTCCTAATTGGTAACATGATTTATTGAAGTTAAGTTGTAGAGAATATTATAATTCAATGTAATTTGTAGTATAAATTATGGGGTAAAAATAGCAATGTAATGGATCGATATAAAAATATAATTTATTAATCTTATCAAAATTACTAATTGGTGACATTTTTGTGGTAGATGTTGCAGTATGTATTATTTGATTATAATTATTAAAAATACCAGTGAATATATTTCACAAAATTATAAAAATAAAAATATATAAATAATAAAATAATTTTAATATACACAAAGTTAACTAAACTTTTTTGTTACATTGCAAATTAAAAAATTAACTACATACATGCCATAATATTTACAACCTTATCATATTTAGGTCTATGCCTATTTTCATTTCAAATGATAATAAAAAATAATAATTTAGGAAAATATAAAATAACTAATTAAAAATTATTAAACATAAGTAAAACAGTAAAAATTATTTTTATTAATATATGAATTAAATAAAAACAAAAAGAATAAATTTTTGTATTATTGTAAACAAAAAGAATTTCCATGATGTTGAATAATATTTTGAGTTAACAATTTTACAAATGATATAAATCAAAATTGTAAGTCAACCATAACCACTACAAAAAAACGATTGATTTACATCATTTATTTTATATATTTGTATCATGTTTAAATGATGCAAAAATAATTTACACCACTGTAATGAATGATTTACATTTTGTTGATGCAAATAATTTGTATCATCGATTGAGATAAAAATTTGCTTCAATTAATAAAATTGATGTTTGTTTACATCAGTTACAAAAAATGATATAAGACTTACATCATTTTTACTAAATTGATATAAAAGATTTGAATCATTTCTCAAAACTAATATAAAATAATCATATCATTTAAAAATTGATGTTAAATCCAGTATTATAATAAGTAATATAAAAAATAATTTTGTCTGAGTAATATTTAATTATTTATAACTTTCAATCGTTTAAAATTTTTAATATATTCATTTATTTACAATTAATATTTATGGATAAGTTTAGCTAACCGTAACTAGAATCTTTAAAATAAATTAACTTTTGATTAAAAAAAACAAACTCAATTAAACATTTGATTTTAAGGCTTAATATATGGAACCAGTTAAATTAGAAATAGGCAAACTAATCTGGTATTTATAGAAGATATTGTCTCATCACACCTTAAGAAGTATCCGATGTGGGATACTAGAACTTTTTTTTTCTTCTTGTTTACAAACAAAAAAAGGATATTAAATATAAACAATAATCATCAACATATAAAAATAAGTAACTACTCTTTAGTTTATTACGTCTCTCTTTGATTACTAAATGGACTATTCCTGTAAAAATAAATCATATATTTTACTTGATGATGATGAATAAGGATCCTTAATAATCCAACGAAAATGAAGATACAACTCTCTTTTTTTTTTTGGAAAAACAAAATAAAACTACAGCTAGGTTTGCTTTGTAGCTGATGATCTGCTATAATTTTTGATCGATCAACTTTTTCAATATTTATCTTCTAATTACGTTTATTCTTTTTAATATATATATATATATGTAATTTTTAAATGATATTAATAGAATTTATTTAAACATCAGTTTTAAATGATGTAAATTTTGTATCTTTTTAAAAAATGATTTTATACCAAACATAAATAAATACATCAATTATCTAAATGATTTACATTTTTATTTTAAATCGATTTTTCAAAAGTGATACAATATAATAGAAACTGAATCAATTTTAACTATTTGATGTCAAAATAGATAATTATAGTATCATTTAAATTAATTGATGTTATGTTGTATATATTTACTTTACTTATTGTAGAAAATGAGTTTCACACAATGAATTTGTTTAAAGGGGGAAACAAATTCAGTAAAGCTATCTCTCTTAAGAAATCGGATCAAAGCTAACAAGCAAAAGAGAATTGAAAACTCTTGGAAAACAAATTAGGGTTTGGTCAAGAACAATGAAGAACTAGAGTTTTTGTATTAATTGATGGATGATTTACAATGGGGAAGATCCCTCCATTTATACTTTGCCTGAGATTACAAAATATATCTACTTTCCTAATAATTTGCATCAAGATTAGGAAAATTTCCCGATGCTAGCTAGGTCGGCCGCTGGGCGATCTGGAAAGTCGGCGTTTCATTCTGGAGCTGGGCTTCCTGAAAGTGTTGGGCCTTCATTCGTAGACTGAATCCATCTCAAAGCCGAACTCCCGGTTTAGGTATCCGGTTTCCTTGTTGGTTTAGATTGGTATGTTGGGGGTGTCAATTCCCGCACCAACAATTAGTCCCCCCCAGTTCGGTTGACTCGAAAGTTAATTCGAATGTTCGAACTATAGGAAGAGAATATCCGATCTAAATTATAAGGAAAATCGAATCTAATCATCCAGATCCCCGCGCCGTTTCGCCATCCATTGCTGACACGACACGTGTTGGACGCGTCACTTCAATCCACTCGAAAGCTGAAGAGTCACATAGGTTGAGTAGGTCATAATGACTACGCATAGAAATGTCGCCCAACCCTTCCTATAAATACAAGATATATGCCTTCATTTCTCTATTTTCCGCCAAACGCCTCAAGGTATTCATTATGTTCTCTCTCGTTTATTTACTTTTCGCAGTCACGTATTTATTTTTCCGACATCCTTCCACACTCTCCCGTGATCCTGCTATGGCCAGTACTTTGACCCGCGTTTCCTCCTCTGATACCAAAAGCGATCAATTAGTTCGTCGTAGATCAACTCGCAAGTCGCCCAGATTGGCGAGCACAAATCGAAACAGTGGATCCGTCAGATCGGACAGTGAGGCGCAACTTTGTCAATCCCTCAATTCAGACCAGACTACTGTTCATCTGACGCCTATCATAAATGAATTGAATCGAGATGGAGGCTTTGCAATCGTACCCGAGTTGCCATCTGGTGATTTGAATGTCGGCGAGTGCCGAGCTCCGAATCCAGAAATCTTGTCTGACGATATCTCCCCAAAGCTCGATCACCGGGGTCAAATAGGAGGCAACAAAACTCAAAACGATGTCAAATATGTGCAAGAGATGTTGAACAATTGCGGTCTCAATAACTGCGGCGTCTCTATTATAATCCTTGGAGATCACCATCGACCGTGGAATCCGCCAGAAGGGTACATTTGTCTTTATGAAGATTTCTTCACTCAGAGTCGCCTCTGGTTTCCCCTTCCGTCTTTACTCACTTTGTATGCCCATCGACAAGAAGTGGCGATATGCCAGCTCATGCCAGGAAGCGTTTGCAACTTCGTGGCTACCTTGACTGTTGCGGTGGAGGCTGGTATCCGAGTCGGAGTTCAATGTTTCGAAGCTTTAACGAACTTCAAAATTTCAAAAGTTGATGGGACTTGGATGGTCAACATGAAACTTGCGCACAATTTCTATCGCAGCAAGAAGACCAGCAATTTCAAAAAATGGGGAGCGAAATATTTTTTCGTCAAGGTCGACAAATATTCGTTCGAGGATCCTCTGAGTGGCTGGCGGAGAGTGTGGAATACCAATTCTGGTAGAACTTTGTTTCCTAATTGCTTTGGATTGGGCACATCTTCTTCTGACCTGATTTAACCTTTTGTTTTCTGCAGTTCGTCCATTGACAGCTTTAAGGTTAGCACCCGGATTTATTCCAGTTAGAGAAGTACTCTTTGCGGGGGCGGATCTCGAGTGGGATTTAATAAGCTGTATCCAAATTGAAACAGCCATGGGAAAAGCCAGAACTAACTTCCCAAGTTTCACCAATTCGTTGGGCCAGTCGTCCCAAGTTCCTGGGAACACAATAGCTAATGCTACGTTATTCCAATCTCGACGGGTGAATGTCTCTACTGAAGCTGGATCTGAGCGAAGGCAGGCCAAGGAAGAAGAAAAAATCGATGCGCCCGAAGTGGAGTTCATTATGTTGATATTCTGACTGGGGATCAGGTTATCGAAGATCCAAACACGGAGAATCCACCATCCTCCAACGTGCCCAACCTTACCCTTACTATCCCCGAACACTCTGAACCCCAATCTGACTAAGGGGAAAAGAAAAAACGAAGAAGAAGAAGGGCAAAGGGAAGAAGAATGATGAAACCCCTGCTGGAGATTTGCGAACCAGTCGTAAACGATCCGCATAAGAGGCTGGGCTCGAATCTGCTGACCGATTTCGTGTTGAGAGGGATGACGACCGAACTGAAAAGTTCACCTTCGATTACTTTGGAGATCACCCACTTGTCACGAATCGGGCAGGTGCCGGAGAACTTTTCCGAAATCTAAAGGTCTCTCACCGAATCCTCCCTGAAACAGACGAGCTGAAATACAAGCAACAGTACCTCGATAATGTTGAATCCTTGCTGATGGTTAGCATTTTAATTATCCTTGGGTTTATCGGAAAATTTCGTCATGATTAAACTCCCTAAAGCCTTCATTTACATGTGCAGACCGCTGCTTGTATCAATTCGATGACTCAAATGTACGACAGGCGAGTTAAAACAATCTCATCTTCCAAGGAAGAGTTCGAGAAGATGAAAGAATGTCTCAAACAAATGCGAGCGGCTGACAAGCGTAAGGACATCAAAATCAAGGAACTTCAAGCTTCCATTGCTGAGAAGGACGTGGTTATTGCCCAGTCCGAAATGAGGATCGCCGACTTAGAGTCCTATGGGAAGACTCTCGAGGCGGATAAAGCTAGGCTCCACGAAGAACTTTGCGATCTGGACTCGAAATTAAACTCGGAAGTAAATCGTCTTTGTAGAGATCGCCAGGCGAAAGTGGAAAGGAAGGCGAAAAAGGCCCAAGACCGGTTGGACAATGTGAATGCTTATCTGGTCGAACAGGAGAAGGTAGCTCGCCCCAAAGAGGATGTGCTCAACCAGGCTGTCGGAGTCCAAGAAACTGTGGAATACCTGCTTGGGAAGGGTGCAATCATCCCTGACGATCAGATCGCTGTGATGAGGAAAAACGAATGAAGGCATGGGAGGAGGTTGAAGCCCTAGACATCATTGAGCTGGAGAAAGGTGATCTAACCATGTCGTCGGACCACCTTAGCTTCGAACTCCTCCATCCTGGTACTGTGGCTCCAGACTCTGTTAGGCATCAGCACGGATCTAATGCCAGCATCTTTCAAGCCGATCTCTCGGACCCCCTGAAAGTTTGATGTAGTAGTTCTCCTTCGTTGTTGTCGTTTTTATTAAAAACCTTGTAACGACATTGCCCGTTTTGTGGTCAGTTTCCTTTTGTTAACTTTCCTTTTTCATTAGCACGGAATATTTTATTTTATGCCTAAGGAGGAGATCTTGTCGAAGAGAAATGTTAATCTTCTAATTTCACAATTGGAAAGCATTCGCCTGGGATTTGTATAAATATACAAAGTCCATCCCCCCAATTGATCATAAATCTTACCGGATAAAGAAGTTTCGGGATGCCAAGCTCTGTAGGTAGTATCAATCCTGAGGTTGAAGTTGGAAACGATGTTCCAACGTTCTCGAATTCAGAAGCTATTGAAAGGGGGATGCCAAGCTCTGGTACCATGGATGCTGATGTTTCGCGTTAAACTGGAGGCGAGGTCGAACTTAGAGAATTTCTTTTCTCGCATTGAAGAACGCCATACTGAATATCGTAAATGGCTTGCCGTAGCAGAACAAACGCAGAGTGGTCTGCTAGTTAAGCTTAAGCTGCTCGAGTCCCATCCAATATCCTGGGTCGAAAATGGATTAGGCAGGGTCGCGGCTATGCCGTCTTGTTTAGTTGCGTACTGCAACGCGTGCTATTACTCAGCAAACTCAACTGTGAATGATCCGACTTTCTTCCTGAGTGGCGAGTTTGTGCCTTCTGAAGTCAAGCCATTTTATATGAACAAACGTGCCGATAATGTTGAAGCTGCTGCAGCTCACGCCTTCATTCGCCAGGTAACACTTTCGAACTCTGTTTGTACTATTTCTCATCAAACATCATTACTAACTGGAGATTTTACTTTCAGATCAAAACCGCACATCGGGAGCAATGCCATAGACTGTATTATCATCGCCTGAAAAAGAACGAGATCGATGACCGTCTAGCTGTGCTGGAAGCCGAGATCGCCACCTTGAAGGCGAAGAGAAAAAGAACCATAGGTCGTCTCGACGAAGCCGAACAGAAGATCAGGGCAATGGAATCCCGGCCCGAAGATTGGGAAAAAACAGGACTTCAGCTGTTGTGGCCCATGCTGAAACGTCTGAGGACAGATACTCGAAAGATTGTAGCAGGGCTCGCCCAAGTTCGGGATAATTAAAGTATTTGTAACTAGCAATGTGAGCTATTCGTTTTTGAATTATTAATAAAATTGTCGCGTTTGGACAAGTTGTGTTTGCAAGAAATAAAGTTCAAACTCTATTCGGAATTTTACACGAGGAGAGACGTCTCCCGGCTTACATCGAGTAATCTTTATTGGGTAATTTAACCCAAGCGTATATACGCTTTGGCGGAGGGCGAAGTACGGGACTTTGGCTTACCTCCTCTGTTTCAGTTTGGAAGTCGGATGGCGAAATTTAATACTCTGGGTCACGCTTACATATCTGTCCGAACTGGAACTTGCGAAACAATTCAAAAGAATTCTCAGGGTTCAGCATATTCTCTCGCCGGAGAGTTAGTGCGTAATAACGCAAGTCGATCATCTGGCCAGGATTTCGATCAGTTTGGTTCCGAACTGGATAGACGTAGTAGTCTTAAAAAAAATCATTCCCGAGGCATAACCGCAACATTAAATGCGAACGCGGTTTCACAATGCAATCTGATTGGCTGGGGTAATCTCGAGATGCAGCGTGTATCCCCCTCTCAATCTGATTGGGTGCAAGATTTTCGGGACGCAACATTGATCTCCCCCCCCACTATAAATAGAAGGAAAATGGGGTACGCTGAGCATCTCACATCCAAATTTTAGAAGGACAGACTGCAAAGCATGCCTACAACAACTCGATCCGCCTAGTTAAGGCAAGCTCGAGAATTAACGGCTGCCGGAGTCAGTGGTTTTGATCCTGAATCATCAGATGTTGCCCTCCCCTTAGAAGGGACGACCTCGTCTCAATCTCGCGAGCTTGCTATTACTGGATCTGACATGGCGGACCTTGAGGAGAGTCCGTTACAAAAATAAACTCGTATGTATCGAGCCCGCTGTCAAAGGATGAGCGCATACATCAAGGCCTTTCGCCACGGTGCCAATTGTAGAAACTGAGTTTCACACAATGAATTTGTTTAAAGGAGGAAACAAATTCAGTAAAGCTATCTCTCTTAAGAAATCGGATCAAAGCTAACAAGCAAAAGGGAATTGAAATCTCTTGGAAAACAAGTTAGGGTTTTGCTCAAAAACAATGAAAAACTAGAGTTTTTGTATTAATTGTTGGATGATTTACAATGGGGGAAGATCCCTCCATTTACACTTTGCCTTAGATTACAAAATATATCTACTTTCCTAATAGATTGCATCAAGATTAGGAAAATTTCCCGATGCTAGCTAGTTCGGCCGCTGGGCGATCTGGGAAGTCGGCCTTTCATTCCAGAGTTGGGCTTCCTAAAACTGTTGGGCCTTCATTCATAGACTGAATCCATCTCAAGGCCGAACTCCCAGTTTAGATATCCGGTTTCTTTGTTGTTTTAGACCGGTATGTTGGGAGTGTCAATTCCCGCACCAACACTTATCAATAAGTAATTTAAAATTACATCACTTAGTTTTATGATATATTTTAAATGATACAACGAATACTTTTTTTTGTAGTTAACACATTGTAACTCAAACTCAACTTTAAAATTTTTAGTTTTATTGTTGATTGGTAATAATTTCGAATAATCTATGAATTAATTCAATAACTCAACTTAATTGAATGATAACTCATGTTACCGATCAAAGCCCTATTCTTTTTTTCTTGATAGTATTTTGAGTTAACACTCCTCGATACTAAAATTATTCATTTCAATATTTATCCACTATTGTTCATTTTAATATTCGAAATAAACATCCATCATTATGATAACACAACGAAAAAGTTGAAAGAAGCTGGAGCAATCCCTTAAGCGATTTTTTTTTTCTGTTCATATGTCACAAGACAATGGATTGTATATTCATAAAATTATATTAATTTAGATTACGTTCATGGATTTTAATTGATTTGGAAACATGGTATGTAAGACTTAGATTAACGTAGATTGTATTACAATTTTAGAAATATGGTACTTAAGAATTTAATAATTTCATTTCATTGTTCATCAAAAATCCACATGTGGGTTTTAAGTTACTATGAAGTTTCCCCAACACTTAATGTTGCGCAAATCGTCACCATTTACCGAGATGAACTCGTGTTTCCCTTCATCATACGCAAAGACAATTGGTGGATGGGAAAAATTATATGCCACCTCCAAAAACAAGTGTTGAAAGACAGATCACAACCACTCCAACACGACCCGTTTCATACCGACCTTCACAACATGATCTCTAGTCTCTACAATCAAGTATTGGAAGACTTAAATTAATCAATTTGATTTTTCACTATGTGCTAATATGAACATGCTCTTTTGTATATATATTTATTTTGTTCAAGTCTTTGTAATTTATTCTTCAAAAAAAAAAAAAAATAGTATAGTGTAGTTTGAAGAAATAGTAAAAAGTCCCAAAATTAGTTTCTATTTGAATTGATCAAACATCATGTACAAGTGTGTTTGTACCGGGGATTACACAGTTTAAACAAATAAAGATTTTGTGGGAAAGAGCAAGCAAGTTCTTTTATTAATCGGGGAAAACGTGAGATCGTCACTTAAAACGAGTCGAGATAGAGCTTGTTAGTTCACAAGCGAACTAGCAAGCTTAAAGGGACGAACTGAAAACAAGAATGAATTATACGAAAGACAATAGCAGTTTTCGATGCAAAGTGTTGCTCTGTAGGTATTGTCTGCGGGTCCGGATCCTTTCTCCAATAGATGTCTCGAGCTATTTATAAGCGAATGTAGAGTTAGAACACTCTAGGGTTTTCTGTGTGAAATCCCGAGATTGTCCTCCGAGGTTGGCCCATTTCCTTCTATCTCTGGTGAGTCTTTGTTGGGCCGAGTTGGCATATGGGGCAAAGCCCATATCCAACAAAGTGGTTAACATTTTGCAACTAACTCTATATGACAAATGCATCATATATTTGCATCCCCAAGTCGTAATCATTTTGCATCTTCTCGATCCTGTCTCAACTAGTTAGGACCCCAACAGCTCAAGTACATAACCGTTCTCAAAGACTCCTCAGCTTGCTTGGCCTTAACATCATCCTTAACTGAAGCTACAACGGTGGTGGTGGTTGACGAAGAAGAGAATCTGTTCGCCTGAGAAGCGGATCTCACGTTATTCTTGATACGTTGATTCACAGATCTGATCAAGTAGTTCCACCGGCATATGCCTAATTGATCCTTGGACGCTTCCAAGGCTCCGATGCTTGCTGCTACTAACCATGTTTTGCTCGTTCAACTCATCTTTTTTTTTGTGTTTGATTGGAGAAGTTAAACTCTTTGCTTCTTGTAAATACTGAATTGTGTGTATTGTTGTGAAGTTTGAAGATGAAGAAGATGAGAATGGAGCAGTTTGTTTATATAATAAGAGAAGTGTAGCAGCTGGTTAGAGTCAAAACCAGATGCTGTCTCCCATTGGTTTTGCCCAAGTTTAAGTCGTTTCGTTTGAGGTTAGTTAATTACCATTGTGTCCGCATAGAAACAAACTTGATCAGGGATAATGTTGTCTTCTAACAAATCCTGGATTAGTGGATTTTATTACAGTAACTATCATGCGCACCTCGTTTCGGCTATCTACGTGTCATTAGAGACACAGCCACTTCCTCTTTCTTCGTGACACAACCTCATCATCATCACTTACATTGATGGAAAATCTTGGCTTTACACTATTATAGTAGTACTACGTTATTTTGACAAGCATGTCTCCAGGCTCATCATTACCAAACTGAAAACAGTGCACTCTGTATCATCAATCTGCTAATCATACTAACGAATGTGAAATGTTTATAAAGTTTACGTCTATACAAGAAAGAAATACAAAGGAGCAGCATGTGTGGATAAAGAAAGGAACATTTGACTAAAAATACTAGAGTAGTTTGAAACAAATAGTAAAAGTCTGAGAGTATTATATATATGATAAAACTTTATAGTAGCATCCCAAATCCATCTTCCATTAGAATCATGAACAATATGTACAATTTATCATTTTGTATCCATCTACTAGACAACGAATCCTGTCACATAATTTGCATCGCAAAAACAGTGCTAAAAAGAGATCCTGTCTCAATTAATTAGGACCCCAGCAGCTCAAATACATAACCGTCCTAAGAGACTCCTCAGCTTGCTTCGCCTTAACGTCATCCTTAACGGAAGCTACAACAACGGTGGTGGTAGTCGACGAAGAAGAGAATCTGTTGGCCTGAGAAGCGGATCTCACGTTGTTCTTGATACGTTGATTCACTGATCTGATCAAGTAGTTCCACCGGCATAAGCCTAATTGATCCTTGGACGCTTCCACGGCTCCAATGCTTGCAGCTACTAACCATGCTTTGCTCGTTGAACCCATCTTTTTTCTCTTGTTTGATTGGAGAAGTTAAACTCTTTTGCTTTCTTGTGAATAGTGAACAGTGTGTATTGTGAAGTTTGAAGATGATGAAGATGAGAATGAAGGAGTTTGTTTAAATAAGAAGAGAAGTGTCGCAGCTGGTTAGAGTCAAAACCAGATGTTGTCTCCCATTGGTTTTGTCCAAGTTTATGTCGTCTGAGGCTAGTTAATTTACCATTGTGTCCGCATAAGAACAAACTTGATCAGGGACAATATTGTCTTTCATAGATCCCGGATTAGTGGATTTATTACCGCAACTATGCGCAGCTGGTTTGGGTTGTGTCTATGTGTCCGTGATTTTTAACTTAATATTTATATGACTCCATATATATTATATTTTTAATATATAATTAAAAAAAATTAACTTTCACCATTGATATCAAAATTTTCTCCTTTTTTTGGAGATAGTAAATAAACAAAAAAAGAGGATTTTAAAATGTGTGAAAAAACATCTAAAACACACAATTACCTCATCTGACCTCTTTCTTTAACATGAGCCTCTTTTAGCATTCTTTGCCAGAGCTCTTTGACACGATGACGAAACTTTTTCTGAAACCAAACTTCAATCTCCGAGTAAAGCACCTTCGGGTTCTGTCCCCAACTCTTTCTCAGACTCTCCAAACTATCAATCTTCTTCTCTGTCAAAGCTATCACCAAACTCCCAACTCTTTCTAAACCCCAAGCTTCTCTTTCCAACAACGTTTCAGGTTTCCCAGCTAACAACAACCTAACCCTTTTCAAACAAGGCAATACCTCTCCTTGAAGCAAAGCGCATCCGAATGCCGCTGCTCTGTCTCTATCCTCTGTTATTGCCACACTGTGAGGCGGAAGCTCCCAATTATAAGGACCGAAACTTGGCACCACCCAGCACAAAACTCTATCTTCCTCACTCGAGTAGTACGGTTTCGGGTCCTTGAGCGGCGAGGAGAACACGCAGAGGGATTTAGCGTGCTTCACTAGCCATTCCGGCTTCACTCGTGTTGCTCCGTGCATGTATGGTCTGTTGGTGAGTAGGAGCTCGCTGTAGACTAATAACTCCGGAGCCGAGTTTATGAGAGACGACCAGCGGTGCAAGAAAACAGGTTCTTGAACCGCACATGCTTGGTATTCTGTCGCTTTCGTCTTTCTGGCTACACGGTCTGCCCATCCCGCACAGATGGCTTCTCCTAACAGTTCCTCTTCGTTCTGTAGAAGAGGGTTTTTTGAGGAAGACGATGTGGTGATTCTCCATGACTTCTCCACGTCTTGTATAGTCCCATGAGTCCATGAGAAACAGTCTTCGGTTTCTGAGGGCTTACAACAGCTGAAAACAAGTCGCAAAAGCTGATTTTTGAGCTTAGACATCTCGTCCATGGTCTTCAAATGCAACCCATTTGCCTCGCAGAAGCCTGCGCCATTCTCTGAGACCTCAAAGGTATGCAATGCGTAAGCTACCGTCAAAGCATCGCTGCTCGGGTTGGAAAATCTATTCCGTGCGGCTCTAATCTTCTCTTTCCGCTCCTTTCTCCGTTGTTTCTCGTCTTGCTTGACGGTTTTGCCAGCATCTTCGGACTCGTTTTTCTTGTCTCCTTCAAATTGCATTATCAAAGGGTTTGGTAAGCTCAGTGCGGCTACCGCTGCAACCGCGTATCCAAGGACAAGATTCGCGCGTGAGTAATTCCGGGTCTCTTTTAGCATTTGGATGACTGTGAGAAGCATTCTTGAGTGACGTGGACTCATGGGGTAGTGAGACATAGCCTTTCCTAATGGTGTTAACCTTCCGTTGCTGTCTAGAGCCTCTAAAGCTTTTAAGCATCGTTCTGCTTCTCTAATAGAAGATGGCTCAGGCGGAGTTGGAAACGGGAAATTCTCAACCTGTTGGCAATAGAAAAACGCAAAGTTTCATCAAGACAGACAGATAAGAAAGAGATCTAGTCCATTGACAATGGTGCTTACAAACGTCTTACCTTTGGAATGTTCATAGATTTCATGAGAAGAACGACTCCATCAACAGGAACTTTTGTGATTTCAGGAGGCGAAGATTCCTCAAATATATTGCTAAAAACCGCAGATGAATAGAGACGATAACAGTGGCCAGGTCCAGTTCGTCCAGATCTTCCAGCTCTTTGACTAGCCGAAGCTTGGCTTATCCAATCTACCTCATAACTTTCCATACCAGTCTTAGAATCGTAATTCTTTACTTTAACCCGACCTGTATCAACCACATACTTAATACCAGGAATAGTAAGAGAAGTTTCTGCTACATTAGTCGCCACAACCACAAGTCTTTCTTCTTTCTCAACTTCCTCAAACACTCGAAGCTGTGCAGCTGGAGATAGCATTGCATAAAGCGGAAGAACACGTAATTTTCCTGGAGTAAATGAGGTTTTCTCCTGCTCAGCCTCTTGATCCTCTGCTGCAATGGACTTGGTTGTCTCAACAGATACGGATCCATTTTTATCTGACAAAGCATTAAACGCTGCTCGAAGAGCTTCAAGCTTCCCTTCCTCTACAAATGGATATGCAGAGCTGTCATCAATAGTTTCCCAGTCGCTGTCTTCATCAGACTCATACATGTCTTCTTCAAAACCATCATCATAGTTACCATCACCAATATCGGAAGGATCTTCTTCATGTGAACTAAACCTGTAATTTTGATTGTTGGAGCCATCATTAAATGCTTCAGCAATCTCTTTCATGTCAATACCACCAAATGAAACATCATCGCATTTCTTCTTAGCGGAAGCATCTCTTTTAGCAGCTTGAACAACAAATTCCTTTGAAAAATTACGTAACTTGTCACATAAATGATCAACTTCTCTCTGGCCGGTCACAAAAACAAGTATTCCTCCTTGTGGTAACTTTTTGTGAATTGACATCACTTTCTTAAGAGCTTGACCGATATAATCAACAATCTCAGTCTTCTTGGAGAAATGTATAGTTACTGGAAACTGTCGAGTGGGAACCTCTATAAGCGGAGGTACCTTCGGGAATAACCTTTTCCCCGATACAAAATCTTCCACTCGCAAAGTCGCACTCATCAATATAAGTTTAAGTGGCGTGATAGCTTGGTGTTCTGAGGTTACCGCGCATCCAGATTGAAGACTCTTTTGTTGCTCTACGTAGTATTCCTGTCGGATTTTGATGACTCGAGTGAGCATCCCAATTAAAATGTCTGTGTTCAGGCTTCTTTCATGAGCTTCATCGAGAATTATCACAGAGTAACGCCTCAACAAGAAGTCATTCTGAATCTCACGAAGTAAAATCCCATCGGTCATAAACTTGATAGAGGAGTTGTCGCCAATCTTTTTGTCGTACCTAACCTGAAACCCAACTTCTTTTCCTAGATGAACACCAAGCTCAAATGCCACTCTCTTGGCAGTCGCAAGGACAGCAACACGGCGTGGTTGGGTAATCCCGATAATCCCACTTCGAGAAATGCATTGCTTTGAACCAAAACCAGCTTCGTAAAGGAACTGAAAGATCCAGAAACAGAAACATAAAACTAGATTAGATATTAAACTAGAAATCTATCTGAGACCATAAACTCAGGTATCAGAAACAAACTGACCTGAGGAACTTGAGTGGTTTTACCACACCCGGTATGTCCTGAAATAATAACCGTAGGGTGATGATTAATAGCTTCCATAATCTCCTGCTCCATCATTACTATGGGAAGATCCTTCCTCGTCTCTTCAACTTCGGCTGGTCTAGAAACATGAACTACAAAGGCAGGCACACGAGGTCCTTGTACAGCAGCTACATCTTCATTCTCAATTTCCTCATCCTATTTTAATATCAAACCCATTAGAACCAATCAAACCACAAATATACAGTAGCTGAACAAGAAACTATCGGAGTTGACAAACCATTCTTTGTGAGCCTTCTTCTCCATCATCATCACGATGTAGGATCATACCAACAGTAGCGTCGTCTACCACGAGCTTGTTACTAGTTTCTTGAGCAGAAACAGAACTGAGTTCATCATCAACCAGTAGTTCATAATCAGTTACAAAAGTAGGAGTAACAATTTCAGCATGTTCTTGTGTTGTTGTAGGTTCTTCGTCATCATCATCATCGTCATCGTCTTTTTGCTGCTCGTCGTCGGCTGATTCATCAGAAAGCTCAGTCCCAAAACCAGCTTTAGAAAATTCCATTGCTCTCCTACGTTTCTCCAGCTTCGTCGCTGACTGAATTAAAAAAAAAAAAGATTTAACCAAACCACAAACGGAGATTCAGAACAACATCATCATAGTAAGAAAAAAAGAAAAAAAAAAAAAAAAAAAAGATAGAAACTTTCGTCTTACTTACTCTGCCTATAACTGTTGACGATTGCAAAAGCGATGATATATCCTCAGGTATCTTGTACTGTCTGTGTAAAAAATTCAATACCCAAAATTGAAATAAAATAAAATCAAACAATTTACGAATTGAAGAAGCGTTGATGACATACTCTAACGCCTGGGCAGTGTATGCATAGAAGTTTTCATTCTCTTTCTCTTCCGCCAATTTCTTCAGCTTCCGTTTCTGAGAGTTGCTCATTACCGTTTCTTTACTTTAAGTCAGTTTCCGTTTCCGAGATGTTCTTGAAACCGTGTTCTTATTTGAATTCAGCTTATCATGCATAGCAAATTCCAAAATCTCATCAGCAATTAGAATCCCCCAAAAATCTTATTGAGGGTTTTTATTAGGATTTTTTGTTTGTTTTACCTTATTGTTCTTCTTCTTTCTTGGTGGCATTACTTCTAAATTGCAATCGTCTCCCATTCCATTTGCCATCATTGTTCAAATCGAATCGACCCCGAAAGCTGATCGGATCTTCAGACAAGAGAGAGATAAACCTTCAAAAAGGGGTTCTGATTGACACAGCAACCACCTCGTCGGAGATACAGACTTTTTGCCTGCCCAAAATCGTCGTTTCGCGACTTAAGTCCCAAAAAAAACTTGTTAAAACCCTAAGATGAAACAAACGACATCGTCTCGGAAAAAAACCACAAACTAAACCGGCTTAATATTTTTTGTATTTTACAAAAAGCAGCTATTACAACACAAACTTTTTAGGTTAAGATGACAAGTTCACAGCTTTGGCAGCTTCTTGCTTAAGACATGGGAGATAAGAGAAGAGAGTCTCAGCATGTGACCCGTAATACTTGGAGAATATCTGAGACAATCTCTTTGTTGTCTTCCATGCTCCACTTGAATCACCTGATGCTAGCTGAATCGACGCAAGCTTCACCATTTCATTTCCAATCACCACGTGTTCTTCCTCATACAGCCTCTTCAGAATCTGCCACCAAACACCAAAAATTTATCTCACATCTCACCCATTACCAGTTGGGATTAATGAGATTTTTACACGCACAAAATAAAAATTTTAACGGTGGTTTTGAGGGATTTGGCTTGCTCGAGCAGTTTTCATATTTTATACAACCCACTGTTCTCATCATTGTCAATCGTGGAATCACTTTGTGGCCTAAATCGAAGCAGTATCATTATATTACAGGGTTTTTTTTTACCTTAATGGATGCTTCACAATGCTTTCTTGCATCCACCAGTTCTTCAGCTAAATAGCAGACCTGAGCAACCTTATCCTCCGCCTGAACATACAAAATTGTGAAACGTAAGTCATGTCTGTTTCCTCTGAAGGTTGGAGAGGATTAATCACGATATGCGATATAGAAAGGCTTAAAATCCTATAGAAGAAAAAAGAGGAACTTGACTCACATCAGCAATGTCTTTGTTATACATGTGAAGGAAAGTTCTAAGCACGGCAATGGACCTTAAACAATCTGATACTACAGAAACATTGGCCTGCCCTGAATTTATCAACTCGTCCACCCTGACACACTCGAGAGATCCAAGTGTTAAAGAGAAAATTTACATTAATTATTAACTTGAAGTTTCAAGATAAAACCCAGGCACCTTCTTAAGTGATTCCAAGCTTTGTTCACTGCTGCATGAGAATTTTCTATAGCACTGCGGGAACCACATTTCAAACATATCTCAGGTTCTATATGAAGGGAATCTCTCCGTTTACTGAGCAAACTTGAAGCCACTTCCTCAACATCAGTATGCATCTTCTCCCACACCTATGAAACCAACACAGTTAAACCCATACTAAACTATATTGGTGGTAATGCCGTTAAGAAACACTAATCCTTAAACAGATAACAGCTTAAAGTAAAAATGGACATAACACCATGGATATGTTTCATCGCTCTACTCCAAAAGGAATTGAGCAGCGGAAAATAAAATTCTGCTTTTAGTAAGAAAGTAGAACTGTCTACCTTGGCAGTTTAAGAATGACTAATGAACACCTTTGTTTACAGCAGGGAAATTTTTATATGAACTCCACGGAAGCTAAACCCTGATTATTTGGCTTAAAATATATCAGATTACCTGAACGTGATGATCCAGGCTTTTTGGAGCAGTCAAGAAATGATTTAGCTTCTCGGACTCGCATGTGGCCACATTACTATCCAAAACTACACCAGTACAGTTTGTATTGACACAGCAATACCCATTGATAACTAGGTCAGATATGTTAATTTGAGAGCAGCAGCGGCACCGACAATGGAAAAAGTACTCTTCTTCAAGAAATCTAATGCGATCTTTGCAATCCCATTTTCCGACCTGTGAATTGTAATGCATACTCATTAAAAAGGTATGGACTTCAAAAGCACTCAGAAGATATTTGATACAGAACAAGGTAACAAATAGAGACAAGAGGATCACAAAAATACCTCAGGACCATATGAAAGCTCAAGGGGACAACCCATGGGAACAAACTCTGTTGTTCGCACAACAAGTCCACGTGAAAGGAAATACAAATGGATGTTTGGCTTGCAGGAATGGTTGAACAAACTACCAGTTTTATAGAGAGCCTGACCAACTCTGATCTGTGGATAAAACAACAATAATTGACAAAAGAAAAAGAGATCTTTCAGAACGGACCAATGTATGTCATAACGTCCAAATGGTGGACGCTCACCAATTTTTATAGAATAGCTGGTTTATAGATAGTTCGCATCTTTGTAAGTGGTAATACCTAGTCCAAATGAGTTCTCTAAGTGAGAAAGGGCATAGAATAACATTCTAACAAGCAGTAACTCTGCCAAGACAAACCTGCTCTAAACTTTGAATCTGCTCTTTGGCTGAGACGTTTCCAGATGGGATGCATTTAAAAGAATCGCCACTGGATTTCATGCGGACAACTGCTATAGAGTTCACCTTGATTTGTGACACCAGTATGATAGTCTACACAGAGAGGAAAAATCCAGACAGCGGTCAACACCACATATGCAAATTTTGAAAAGAAAAAGAAGAACAATGCCAAAACATAATGTTGCACAGGCGTCATGTACACAGCTATACTTCTCCATAAATTCATGATATTAGGAACTCATCGAGAAAACCATATACGTACAGTATTGTTTCAGGCGGTAAAGGTTTTGGGCATTGAGGATAGATATAATCCAAAAATTAAAAACCATTTAAAAAAAAAATTGATTATCTCAACGATAGGTGGTAAACTAAAGTCCAATGAAAAAAGATCATAAAAGCAAACATCCTTGATCATCTATGTATGCAAATATATCTTATAAGACTAAGTCACCAACAATTACTGAAGTCAATATGTGAAAGCCTGCGTAATTTCTAAAGAGCAAAGTTAACTTCAATGGGAGATTGATTGGGTTAGTGAGGGAGATGTAGAGGACACACCTGTGTCACAGCAGCTTCACAGACCGAAAGATCAGGGCAGCTTGATTTATTAAGGCACAAAATTAATACTATGGAAAGTAGATGCAACTCCAACTTGGTCTCTGGTTTCATCATAGAGTAGCTATGGGAAAGTTCCTGTAGAAGACATTGGGTAGTCGCTCCATAATTAGATTTGCTGGACTATTGCAAATGATGGAAAACATTTTACAGTAAAAGAACATACCAATATCTCCTGAAGGTTAGAAAGATCTGTAGCTGCTTTCCCTTGATTTATCAATTTCATTATAAGTCGACCAGCTAAAACAGCATCAGATGGCAGTACAGCAGGCCAATTGGCTCCACGACACTCATGCTGGTGTTCTTGAATGCACTCATTTTCAGAATAATATGTGTCAGCTGATGTAATGCCTTTAATATGCTCAACAATATCATCAGGTAGATTCTGAAAAACGTGGTGCTTGTCCCTCTCATTTGTGGACAGCATTCCACCTGATTGAATTTGGCAGGACTCTGAGCAGTACACAGGGATTGAACATGATGGACATGGAACAGCATCAGCAGGCAACTCATTCAGGCAAAAGTGGCAATGTGTTTCCCGACAACTTTTTGATATGACCTGTACGTGACATGACCATCGAAAAATGTTCAGTACCAAAAGAAAATTTGTATGTTAAAGCATGAAACAATCAATATCTTCATCTGTTTCAGAAAACCTATTGAAGGCTAAAACCATGTACAATTGACTAGAATTCTCTTTTGTTTTTTAAAACCTCATTGTATCACAACTCATACCACACTAAAAGGTTCCTCGATATGAATCACAGACGCTTGTTCAATATCACATTCTGATACCATACCCCTTCCTT
The DNA here is from genome assembly GCF_030686135.1 of Camelina sativa. Classification (NCBI taxonomy): domain Eukaryota; kingdom Viridiplantae; phylum Streptophyta; class Magnoliopsida; order Brassicales; family Brassicaceae; genus Camelina; species Camelina sativa. The sequence continues at coordinate 17,072,623 of NC_141893.1, forward strand.
TCTCGATTGTCGATACACAATGCAACTTTACTCCACTTTGCACACTCGGCAGATGATCTACAGGCCAATAATATATACAGGTCAAAACCCAACATTCCTCCCTGAATCTCAGAATGGGAGATCTTCTGGCCTAAAATTGTACTGGAAATTGGGAAAATCTCACCTACACTGGCATAGTTGCTCGGATGATATTCATCGTGTTCCGATGTTTGCTTATTCTGGTAGTTCGGAATAGCGTTAAGTTCGTTTTGTAACTGCTTCTTCCCCGCCAATGATGACTCAAGCGACATAGAAACTGTAATGTCAAGGAACGCATCTTTATAGTTTCCAAGAAGAGAATTAAGTTTGCCTCTCCTATACCAAGCCTGACAAACACAAAGGATCAATGAAAACTGGAGTGACAATGGCAGAATCGAAAGCTGAAATCTCTTAAAAGTCCAAAAAATTAAACTGTAGCAATAAGAACGGGACTAGTAAGCATATAAGAAGACCTTTGCATAACAAGGATCAATCCGGAGAGCGCGATGGCAGTCCCGTAAGCTCTCTTTTAGAAGCCCAAGATTCTAAGACATAATAAAAAACGAGAACATATATGAGAGAAGAAAAAAGCTTTAGATAATTGAATGATGGAATTGGGTAAAAGGAAAAAAGAGAGGTTAAATATTTACATGAAGGACATTAGCTCTATTCAGAAACAGAGAAGCTAGTAAGCTCTTGTCTCCTCCATCAGGAGGAGCAACGCGTAAAGCTTTAGAGTAGAAACGCAAAGCGTCGTGAAAATCCCGGCTGCGAAAGCTGAGATTTCCTCGACGTTTCAAGTCAAGAGATGTCTCTTCGTTCTTCCCACAGCAGCCCAAATCAGGATCAGCTAACTCACTCACCGCCTGAAATGGCAAACCAAGGGAAACAGGAGAGCTGTGAGAACTCCAATTGAAGAAGATACGAACACAGAGAAGAGTAGGTTTTCGGGTAATTTTGTATGCGTACTTGGTGAAATTGGGGAAGACCCAGAAACAAACGGAGAAGAGAAGAAGTAGTTGTGAGAAGATCATCGTCGCTGCTCGATTTCACTGTTTTGAGAAGATCGTCAGGAATCAGCGATTTCAATTTCTCCATTGTTGCTCCTCTCCCACACTCACTCACAAACTCGCCATTTGAATTCAGTCTTATTTGACCACAACCATTCTACGAGTAAATGTTTGGTTCGGTTTGGTTTAAATTGGTTGAATTCAGTCTTTAGAATTGAAGTAATAACCAACCACTTAATACAAATCCAAAACCGGCCGGTTGTATTGGATTTTCAATTTTGTATCAATAATGGCTATTTTAGCTACACATGTAAAAAACAGAAAAAAAAAGAGAAACTTGGCTTTCATTTTCTTGTTCGAGTTTTCTCTATAGTGCCCATAGAAAAGAGACTTGTTTTGACTAAGACTAACAAAAGCAAAACCCTGATACAATTATTCACACGGATCAATCATGTGACCCCCTTTTTTCCAGTTCACTACTTTCTTCAACCGGTTGCAGAAGATACAGCATCATTTGAATCCACCTTCAACTGAAACAAATCAAAAACCACCAAAAGCGAAACATTGCTTATTAGACTGATCAAAACATAATTTGCATCTCTGCTGATTTTCATCATTGCAAATTTTTACCAGCTTTAAGTGATTGAGCAACGCTTGATGGAGTTGTGCCTTTAGCTTCTGGCACTGCTCCAACATCCTTCCTGAGTCCATCGTTTTCTCCAGCGCCAACCAGAGTCTTTCCACTGTTGTATAAGGAAACCAAACCCCTGATACCTTTTTCCTCTTCAATACCTCTGCTGGCTTCTGTTTTTACACAAGAGAGAAACCAAGGCTATTCAGTCCTAACATCTGAATCATGCTCATCAGAGAGTATTAAGAAGAACATGTCAATGCAAATGCAATCTCACGCTTAGTCCAATGTTTCTTAAGGGTATTAATCTACAACCTAATTGTTTTACTGTTTTGTGAGATTCTTGCAACTTCAACATTCTCCAAGTTTTGTTATTTTATTTTCAATTCGACCATGATAAGCTGTAAAACCCGAGCAAAGCTACAAATCCTAATATGGAGAAAACTTATCCTGTCGCGAGAGTCTTATAATCCAACAATCAGTCTCCACAGATAGTTCATAACTTACCGATGATGCAAATGAGTCCATGTACTCCAGTAGCAAATTAGTGGCCTCTGTAAGACGCCCATAATCAACGTATAACTGAAACAAGGAAGCAGGACTTGCTTCTTTCCCAGCCATTCCCAGAGATTTTTCCTTCTGACCGTCCTGTCGAAGACACAAGAAACTGATCTTAAATGAAACCAGAGGAAAAAAAACCTTACAAAATTGCTTCTTTCCATGGTTGGTGTAAATGGAAAGGGACAACAATAATTCCATCGAGATATAATATACAATCTCTTTCAACATTAAGCAAACATACTGTGCCAAACATCTCTGACACTGTCTTGACTTAAGATGATATACAACAGCAACAACGCATAACTATACAGAATCTGCAGCTCAGATATATTATAAATGAATCAAATTGGCTTACTAATGCAACATTCTTCACGCATGTTAATTATTTCGATCAAGGATGTAGCAAAACCAAATTCAAAATTTCATGCCAAGAATTCAAAGCTACTTAAATGAATTGAACTCTATATACTGCATACTAAAAATGATCCATTACGACTACCCTAACACATATCCAAAATATTACCTTGAACATTTGAATCAGCCAGAGAGGTAATTCGATACACGAATCTGCTTGAAGAAGTGTTGAAGCAACAGAAACTGGTAGCTTAGCATGTATGTCTATGTACCTCTTCTGCATTTATACATATCCAATACACAAATTATTTCAAGGAACAAATAATGAACAAAACCTGGATCAAGCCCTCAAGCAACATAGCACATTTCCTAAGCGAAAAATACGATTACACTCCCAGTAAAGGAAGATTTCCAAACTCCCTAAGCCCTAAGCACCAATTACAAATCTTCAGGCACACATGAGCGAACCAATTACACTCCTAGAAAAGGATAGCGACAAAGCATGCTGGTCTCGTTGACAGGAATTGTGAAAAAATAGGGTACGCTGCTCTGGTTTTAGTGACCAAAATACTATTAATATAAGGATATGCCTACAATCCAGGATGCATTCTTGTTGCATCCAATTCACAACCATTTAGATTCAGAGCAACTAAGTACCTATCTCCGGAATAATACAGCTCATGAAGACATCCAACACTTTTCAATGCTCCCAAAATCCGGAGTAGTAATAAACTAGATACCAACAACAAAAAAAACTATATTTGCAATCAAGGATTCAGAAGTTACTGACCAGATAAACCTCAAGAATTTCCCAGTCACCGGCCAACTTAGAGCCCTGAACAGCAGGGCTTCTATCAGGCGAATGGATAACTTCTTCATCGTTAGATGTTAACATCAGAATAGGCCTGAGTTCATTTCTGTAAAATAAATGAATAAATATATTAATGATGTGTTTGATAAGCCAGGCAAGTCAACAAGTATCAATGAAATACCAAGCAACTAAGGAAAAGTCACTCACGATGTCCACAACGTTCCTTTAGCAGGGCAACATTTAATTGCCATATTCTCAAATACCTTTTCCAGCTCCCTGAGAAAAAGCAGTAATTCTTAAACCTACGTAAATCCTCAAGGAATATGACTTCAGCATATACCAAGCAAGAAATTTACCTTTTCAATGCTGAGCCACTCCAAAACTTTAAAACAACAGTAAATGCCATGTCATACAAGTTTGCCTGGACGAGAAGGTCAACCAAATCCGATGGTGGCTTCTCAAGTCCTGAAGTAAAGAAAGCAACACATAATTATAGAAATGATTGTACGAGATGACTTCGAAACAATCAGCAGGTATCTGAAACCCTCCTGGAATCAAATTATGTCTTAGGTATATTGTATAGAACACAGTCATGCCACCTAGCAGTCTGCCATGGAAGTCATGTCCATTCAGTAACTAAACTAACGATGCAAAAAAGCTACCTCATAAAGAAAAGGAAACTGTCAATATTTCAACAGTGACAATAGATCAAGCTCTTTATTTCCTCACATCACATTTGGGGTGAACATACTCTGCAATTTTCTGTCAACTACAGTCGCAGAAGCCTCTTAAATAGTTCTAAAGCACCGATTACTCATAGTTCCAACGGCTGCCTACCCTATACTGTAAAATCAAAATAGACCATGGAGGAATTGGGAGACAATTTTACCTGAATATGTCCACCCGAAATTTTTTAGAGAAAGCATGTATTCAGCAGTAGTAAAAACAAACTCGTTTTGGAGATTCTCGATATCAATGCAACTCTGCTCCCGTTTGGGTTGGTCATTACCTGCAGAAAAGGTAATTCAAAATGTCGATATTCAAGTGATAGGTAAACATTAAAGCAAAATGATGCTTCAAGGCATAGATTCTGGTTAGTACAATAACGTAAAATTTCAGTATCAATAAGAAACGACAAGTAACATATGTGGTAGTGAGGACTAACATTGTTCTCCTTCTGATATTCTAGCCTTTTTAACCGGATAGCGTGTGGATTCTTCTGGTAATGGATCAATCCAAGCATACCCAGGATGAACAAGAGATAATGCATTCACAGCAGCAGAAAGTCCATTAAGCCTTTCTTGCAAAACCAGGGACATGTGTTTGTAATCCTTGCATGCTGCCTCGCTTCTCAAACGAGCAGAAAACTGATACATGTAACTTGCCGCCATTCGCCAATTGTGTCTTCTCATCTCATAAGCATAAAGCAGCTTGTATGGATTCGGCTTCATCATTATTTCAGAACGTCCGGCCTACAAATCGTAGAAAATGAAAGAAACAATAGTAAAGAATATACCAAGCGCAGAAACAAATCTACTCTGTTTTCCACAAAATACCTTCCAAAAGAGCTCTTGGGTGATCTTCTCTGTTAAGCCGATGAAAGGTAGATGTCCATCACAGAGGATCTGAAATCAAAAGAGAAATATTCATGGAGATTTGCTTTTAAAGTCATGGTAGTACAACAATCTTTGTCCTGAGCATTTACGACAGCACCCACAACAGCATAATTATTTTAATTCCAGACAAACATACACCTACCAAAACGAGAAATTGCACACAAGTTATACGGTTTATGATATGTATGGTGATAATGATCTGTGAAATGTTCTCGTGGTACCAGATAATACAGAGTAAAAGGGTTTTTGGGGTATTGGTCCACACTTGCCAGAAGCATAGACGGAAAAAGATAAGAGAGGAAGAGCATTCTTAACCTCTACCTTTGTTTTGCCACATTCAAATAGAACTATTATGAAGCGCCTCAAACAGATGCGCTTAATCTCCTCATCAGGGTTTGAAATTATAGCACAGTAAGCATCATTCAATTGATTCAGATCTAAGGTGAACTTGAAAACATTTGCCCACAGTCGTCCTCTAGTGTAAGTGGCAGCTTTAGTTATATCGAATTCCTCAGTACTCTCTATGAAATTATAGGCCTCATCTACTTGTTCAAGGGCTGCGTAGGCAAACTGACAAGCTCCTTCACTTATATTGTACCGTTCAAAAATTTGCATAGCCCACTCATAGTAATGAAGTTTCCATGTCGCACTAGACATAGCACCACCTGAGATACTGGGACCTGCTTCAACTAAACAGAGAGTACAAAGGAAAAAATGAATATGCAAGACATAAAGCCTGGTTTTCGTAATAATATGCCAACTGGCGAATAACTAGAGAAAGAACAAATTTCTTTGAGGAGCTCACCCGTTGTGGCAGGCGAAAATCCTGCTTCTTTAGACAAGCTGTGCAAAGCCTTCCAAGATCCTTCACCTGATGACGCTCTACAATGGGACAGGGTAACATTAGGAAAAACGAAGAAAAATGTTCTTGAAGTGGTAATATTAGAAAATAAATGAACCAGAGACATTGAACAGAGAAGGCAGAGAATAGCCACATATTTGCCTTGCCACAATATATAATTTATACATTACGTATGGAGACAGGGCTTCAAAATTCTCAGAATAACTTTAAATAATAAGCACCTGAAGAAGCAGCGGATGGCGTCAACTATCTTCCTCTCTCTTAGTATCCCGCATGCTCCACGTTGTACTTGGTCCAGTAGGCAACAACCACGGAGATGTTGAAGAAGGCACCAATCTCCACTCGTATCTTGAGAACATCCAAATGTTTTCTCCCCGCGTAAACTTGCCTCCACAACCGTAAGGATTCGCTTGAGAAGGTAATTAAAATATACAGAAAAAAACAGAGAAATCAGCAATTGAGTCAACTAGCAGTTAGCAGAATAGAACTTTCTTGATGGAAAAGGTCCGTCAATGAAACTGAGACATGTTTTACCTCGACAGCATCAGATTGTCCATTCCTAATCAACCTAAGAGTAAGCTCAGTGGAGCGTCTTAACAGTGAAGAAGAGTCCTCTCCTGTTTTACTATAACGAATCCAGCTGATAAAGTTTTGCACCAAACTTGTAATGATTTGTGAACTCGGAAGATATCCCAAGTTAAAGCGGTTGTCCACAATGCAACTTCGGTCACTAAAGAGAAGAATAAACGCCAATGAGAAACCACATTTCCCAAGCATTGCATTCCATGATCTTTTATCAATGCTGCTATCTGCAATGAAGAAATGATTTTTTTCCAGTCAGAAATATTGGCAATGAGGTACGAGTATTGGAGAATATTTTCCAAGGACAACAAACCTACCAATCTGTAGAGATGAAAGTTTCAAGCTAAAATCTTCCATAGAAGTTGACTCAGCAGGAGTGGTAACAAAGAAAAGGATGATCAGCCACTCTGAGACAATGTCTTGGATCATCGGAAGTAACTCAAGGCGTAGCTTGCATATGTCTTGCTGTGACATATTAACCTGCAGAAAGACAAAGAATGAATGACTAAGTTTAGAATATTTATATGATCACAAATATACAATATGTAACATTAGTATCAAAATATAAACAACACTAATTCCAATTAAGGAATACATCTTGACAATAATATACCCAGTGGGAACTGACCTGCCCAGCAATGTTAAGCAGATAGCTGACGAGTAGGAAGATGTCAAAGGCAGATTCAAACATCACCTTTACAAACTGAGAAGTAGCTTGGACGAGGATAGAACTACAGATATCAGATAATGCCTCACCATCATTTTTTTGCATAGATTTCTTAGGGACCAAATACTGCAAATAGTGCTCCATGATAGTAAAAACTTTTTCCCAAGATCCAGCCCGTTGACATAGAGCAGAGAGAGACAATAGCATGTCAATGGAGAATGTTCTAAGGTTTTTTTGAGTTTCTAGCTCTTTTTCCCATGCTCTATCAGCACCAAGATCTGACCACGTACGCTGACCTATCGACGAAGAATATCCCGACTCAAGGATGTTAACTAAGCGAGGAACAATTTCATCAGATGAGATAATTGGCTTTCCAGTAATTGATTCATAATAAATGGCATAAGGAGCACCACCCCACTGTTTACTTATCTTCGAAGTACATCTTAGTACCTCTGCCAGAATTTCATGTTCATTGTGGGGCACACCAAAGCCTAAGCTAATCAGGTTGTTGTGTTCGGAGGAAGAACCTATCAAAAGGAAAATACAGTATTAAGTCTTAAGCGATTGGAAATAAACAAGGAAATTTTGGTTCTAGATACAAGAATAATTTACTTACCTCCAAGGCTGTTCTCAGAGTTCTCCAATCTAAAAAACAATGATAAAGAATTGTTTCTAACTAAACCAATAACATCTGACTGAACCAGCAACGTGCGAGGTTCGTTATTCTTGCACCAATGATGGAGATAGCATGTACAAAAGTTTTTCCACCAATGAAAAACTGAAATAGAAGAATCAGTCGTAACCTGACATAAGAAAAGGCATATTTCAGCTTTTATGACCCAGAATTCATGCCAACTCTCAGTAGAATGCATCGTATACATTGTATCTACAAGGTACTCTAGAACTTAACAACTTAACAAAAACCAAACCTCATGCTCAACCAGTAAAAGAATCTCGCTTGTAAGCTCATCAAGACTTAAAGATTGAAACTCAGAATCGGTCCAGTGTTTGTTGTGGTTCAGTAAAGTTAGACGCAAGGCAACATTGTGGAAAATTCCAGGACAAAGAAGCCTGCGTAAGAAGATCGATGAAATGAATCCCATAATTTGATCCTGCAGAATGCAACATAGGTTAAAATGGACTCAAGCAAATAAATTATAGTTTTGTTCAACAAAATGAAAGCTAGTTTTAGCATAAAGACCTTTGCAGATGAAAACAATGAATGAGCTGTCAAAAGAAGTTCATGTGAAGAGCTCCTAGAACTCAGAAATAGCTGTTCAGAAATGTAGTCTTCCTGCAAAGCGTAAGACTCTGCTTCCCTAGGTCAAAGAAAACAATTCAAAATAGAGCATTATCAACCATCAAGAAAGCAGTGAACACTAGAATATCTGTAGTAGTTAGCATAATAACTATGATAAATGATACACTAGAGCACCATATTGCCTCCACAGTTTAGAAACCAACAATCTTTCTTAACCTAACCTACTAAAATAATTTCGAAACCCATCTCGGTAAGCAATATCTGGGAAGGTCACCTAGAGTTTTGCATTTTTTTCAAGAAGATTCCAAGAATTTTCCATCACAAGGAAATTCACCTAGTTGCATTTACACTAACGATAGTAAAGATTCAAAGCTACAGAGGACCAGAGAAACCAGAAGCACACATATAACCTCTAATACAGCATGTATAATGCAAGCTTTACATGGAGTACGGAGTATCTCAACCAAGTCAGCAGAAAAAGATTCTTATTGAACTTACATGGTGCTAGATTTCTGGCACAACATGTGAGATGTCAATTCATCGGCCTTAAGAATCCAGATCTTGTCGGATGTAAATCTGACATCCCGCAATTCCCCCTGCAAAGTAAGGATGTGCAAATTCAACAAAGTTGCAAGCCAAGGAAAAATAATGGAGTTGAAAATTCAACATAGTAATGAGCAAAAGAAATACATATAGTATGTGTCACAATTATGAGCCCAAAAGATGTACCTCTTCCACTGGAATATTCTGTAATCCAGAATCTAGAGACAAAGCTATTCCATCCACCGAACTAAAGTGCAGACCATATACAGTGATCACGTCCATGCTGTCATCCTTCAAATATTGGGAAAAGGTTATTCGACATAGAATTCAATATAAAATAACTTTATATATGTCCCAGTCAAGTCAATCCGTCAGTTGTAAAGAATTAAAAATACTGATTGTGAACGCTTACCATACTCTTCCTATACAAGACAGCTAATGGAATGAAGCCAGAATCGTAATCGGCTTTTCCCAACCATAGCCTCAGACACATAACCCCTAGTATAAGACGCATGAGAAAAAAGTCAAAACAAAGGCAAAAAATAATAAAATAACGTCAGCTAATGGTCACCGGTGAACTAGCAGATATTACCCTCAAGGTTCTTAGCAGCTATACTGTGACAAAAGACCCTGCTATAACTCAAAATATCCCAGACACGTAATGCCCCATCAGCATGAAGCACAGATATGTAATTTCTTCCATGAACTTCTGATACAAATAAATCTTGCACGGCTGCAACCACTGTTCCCCTGCATTGCACGTCATAAGAGGTTATTGAGATAAACATCACAAGAGGGAAAATAAAATACAGCACATAGCGAAAGATAACATTAGCATTGCTTCTCTCTTCTAAATATATAAAGTAATGCAGTATTACGATAACATTTTTCTAACAACTGTACTACAAGACATACCTTACGAAGCCCCATAGACGACCAAATCCGGTATCATCACGCAGGTCATGGTGAAAACCTGATAAGATACAAGGAAATAAAAAAGAAAATGGAAGAAACATCAAAAATTGAGATACTAAGCTAGTGCAGAGTAATATTACCTGATGAATTCTGATAATACTTGACAGGTTGGAAGCAAGAGACACAACCATCAGACTTCCCAAGAAAAATGAAACCAGGCAATGCAGCAACGCTAGTAACACGAGCTTCGTTCAAGTAAGGACGAACATCCAAGTGAATCAGATGATCAAGCGGGAAGACTGAGCCAGACTTATAGGGCGACTTATTCGAGAGTTTAAGGACGTAGACAACACCAGACGGCGTGAGAGCGTAAAGACAGTAGACAAGACGACCACTATCACTACCCTGCCCGATTCAATTCCATAGCTTTCAAGTTCAACACACAACAAAAACAAAAAAAAAGCAATAAAACCAACGGATAAAAAAATGGAGAAGACGGTTGGTTAAATCGAACCTCAACAGCGTATACAAAAGCAAAAGGAGAGAGAGCCTGAGCGAAGACGAAACGCAGCCCAGTAATCGGAAATCCCGATTTAGCAGAGAGTTGAAGAAGCTCGATCACATTGGAACTCGTCTTGTTGATTCTCCAAACGAAAGATATCGGAGGCTCCCCAATCACATCGCTAGAAGCGTAGTCTTCAGACGAAGGAAGCTGAACACACTCATCGTCCTCACTTGAATTAGTACCATTAACAGTAATAGAAGAAGGAGAAGGAGAAGGCACAGATATCTCGATCCATTTGACTACATTCCCGCCGCCGGCAACAGGGACCTCCATACCGGCAGACGAATTCCGACGATTCTCCTCCATTACTCTCTCTGAACCCTAAACCTTCTTTCCAGAAAAAAAAAATTGATGACGAACTAATGTTTTTTTTTCAAGTAATCAGATGTGAAAGTTTTATTGGGCCTTATTAAGTTCGGCCCATTAAGTCTTCCGTGAAACTGAAAACCTAACAATTAACGGTGGCATTTAACTTGGTTTTTAACTCTTTTTTTCCCTGAAACAAATTGTCTTCTTTCTGTTGCAGACAGCGATTTCTTTCTTCTTCATCTTCATCTTCTTCACGGTTCTTCTCTTCTTCTTCTTAATCGCTTTCACATGGCTGCTTCTAGTTCCAAAAACATTGGAGAAAGAGACTAGAGCTCCCAAGGATGATTCGTTTTGAATCCGTTGAATTGTTAATTTTTTTGTTCATCAATTCAATCTTGCCGTAGAGTGAATTATGATATTTTAGGGGTTTATTAGGGTTTCAATCCTCATGGAGTCGCGCCGTAATCAATTTGTTCAATTCGATGATTTTCGTCGGATGGATGAAGTTGGTGCTGCTTCGATCGATCTCGTTCGATTCATCTTAAGGTAAGAAACCGACCAATTAGTCGAATTTGACTTTCCGATTCTTATAAATTCTCCAAAACGGATGTTTTTGTATGATTCGGATTTATATGTTGTGGTTCGTTCTTGTATGGCTTTGTATTTATGCTGATAAAACCAATTGAATTGATGAATCGCAGATTCTTAGCATCGTTTTCGTTCTAAGCGATTGATCATGAAGCGATGGATCATGATACGATCAGCAATAAGCTTCAGAAAGTTTTGTTTTCCATGGAAACGGCCTTTATGGGAAAAAGATGAAAATATTGATTGCGCCTTAGAGGTTAGGTTGATTACCCTTTGTTGCCCATCACATGAATATCCTCTCTTTTTTTGTTTCTGTCATCAGCAACTTTTTTATAATGGTAATATCTATATTTCTGATCATTGTAGGGTTTGCAGAAGTATGTCAAGGAATAACTATTATCAGGGCTATCCCACCTTCTAACGAGGTTGTCGACAAGATACACAACTGCTTTGAATGTGCTTGACGCCTTGGCATTTGGATATAACTTTGGTGTTTCATGATGATGGTCATTTGTTGGTAAGCTGTGCACTATTTCCAGTTTTTTTTTAACACAAAGTGAAGGCAGCTGATTCAAGTGCAAGATTTATCTGGTGCTCCAATTATAAATGGTTGTCTAATATCGGTTTTCGTGTAGCATGCAGAGAACGAAATTACTGAAATCAACTCCTTCTAAACTCCTCTCGACAAGCTGTTGCACGCTCATTAGCAACCTGATGCATCAAAGTAGATGAACCGTAGTCTGGCTGGAGCAGATGTGTTCTTTCCCTTCCTCATATATGTAACAATCAAGGTACGCTCTCTTTACAATTTCAACTCACTCAAATATGTGTTGTTTTGTGCTCTCTCCAATTTCTAAGGTCTAATTGTAATATTTTGATTTTTTCTGTGGTGTAAATTCTCTCCAGGTCAAATTGCTATTCAAAGCCTCGAGGCTGCTTTTATAAAAGAACCTTTTTCTTAGAATTCCTTTTCACTGTTTCTATATAGTGATTACTGATAAAATTACTTCTTTGATCTGCAATTGCAGGCAAATCCTCTTCACTTGCTTTACAACCTCAAGTTCGTCCGGCTATACTGGAGGAAGGCCAAAATTGTCTCTGAGGGTGTTTGTCATTTGACAAACTTTAGCCAAGACATTTATTAATGGAACTCTTGAAGAAACTGCGCAAGAGAAAGATCATTTCAGAGAAGCAAGTCCAGCTTGATTGTAAAGTTTTGCAGCGCTGAGTAAGAAGGTTGAATATGGCATCAATGACATGCAATGACATGCTTTTAATAATTGGTGAGATAATTTAAGTGATTTGCATTATTTGTGATACTTTTGGTGTAGGAAATTAGTAATCTTAGTACTTGGTTTCTCTTGTATGATTTTTGTTTTTTAAGCAGGAGTCTTATTTTTGAGCTTCTTATGTGCTCACAACAGATCTGGGCAAACCCATGAAGGCAGAGGAATGTGGGAGATTTAAGAGTAAAGTGCAGATATGAAGCAAGTAAAAAAAGAGGAAAGGTAAATGATTCTGGCATCATAAACATTAGTCCTCCTTCATAAATGTCATTTTCCCATGATAACAACACTAAGATTTAGGATTGAATTCTTGACGTGGTCATGTGTTACAATCACGGGTAGAAATCTTAAGCCACTTGCAGTTTTGTGCCTAGAAAAGAACCTATATACAGAACGATCATAAATACAGTCAGCCTACACTAAGTGTTACGGATAAATTAGATCCACTGCCCATAGCAGCTGACTCACCTCTACAAACGAAGCCAGCTTTGGGCACTTGACTAGAACCACGCTCATTGTCAGATTGCTTTGATCTCTTGCTGTACATATCAATGCATCTGAAACAATGGAACTTGGAAGGTAGTTCATCGGCGTTCTTGATCCCAGCACATCTAGTATGGTGCCACACGCCACACACATCACAAGCCAACATCCTCTCACCATCATCATCCTTTGTGCCACACTTGCAATCAACTTTCCAATTATCTACCCCTCTCTCCATGCGGTATCGAAGGAGCCCATGTTTTGAGCATCTCCCCTTAACCCGTACAACGCCATTTGTGCCAACTAGAAATTTCAGGGTAATTGAGTCATCTAGAGAGCCATAACCTAGGAGCTCCTCGACTTCAAACCTCTTGAACATTGCATACACTTCCTGAAATGCCTTAGCACCTTCGGTTTTCAGGTCAGAAACAGTAGCATTCAATGGCAAAACCAACAGCTCAGGTGGAGGGGCTGGGCATTCTTTGGACTCATCGGAAAGCTCAACACAGCACCAGAGGTTGATTGCAAAGGGGTTCACTGTGCTGAACAGGTGATCTTTTATGAAATGCTTACAGTCTAGTATTTTCGTGGCTGCATCAATCATTTTATCTCTTGTAGCCCGAGACCTAAACTCGGCCATGGTTTGTGGGTGCAACAAAGTTTCATACAAATATCTTAAGTCTTGTTTGACATGCTCCGCTGATACATTATTTACTTGTTTACATAAGCGGTGCACATTGCTGACAGGTTCAAGCCTGAAGTTCATAGGCAAAGTTTAAGATAATTATGAGCACTGGAAACCAACCAACCCGAGCAGAATAAGAAGAGACATCTCTTGAAAATTTACCTGTACTCAAAGTCGTTTGAACCAGGATTGCAACGGGAGCAGACTACTTGAGATCCATCATCCGCCAAAACCCCTCCAAAATGCTTGAGACAGTAATCAATCAGTTGTGGAGAGCCTGTTCTGCAAACAGAACTTTTGAGAGCCCACCTTGTAACCCAGTTGGGTCGTGGACGTCCTGCAGCTTTCAGTATCTTAATCATGGCTTGCTGTACACATTCCACGTCACTCCTTGACCAAGCACACAGTACAGAAGACTTGGATGATGTAGGTTTTGATCGGTTCTCACGAATCAGCTGTAGCAGAAAGGAGAAGAGGTCTTTCACAGTCACAAGCTCTGAGCACGAGAGTGATTGGTAGAAGCCAATAGTGGAGTGCAGCTGAGTTCTTGGTTTCCTCCCCTGGTACAAAAACTCAGAGAGAGGTATCTCAGATAAAGTATCCACCGCACTGTGGTAAGCTTCCCTTGTGAGTGCATAGCTCCCAGATTTGAATTCATAACCCCACTCACTGTACCAGGAGCGCCCTCTAGTGATCCCATGAATCAACCGGTAATCCATGCCGTACTTCCTTGACACATCCATCACGCTTGCCTTACGAACAGCAAGGGAGGAACAAAGCCTGTCCCAAAAGTCCATAATGGCACGACCAGTCAAAAAACCAGAGCCACCTTCTCTCCCGTTGAGAGACAAGAGATGAGCAAAGCCGTTGGAGTGGATGACACCGTGAAGGAGGTGAGTGTTGTCTTCAAGCTGAGAGTAAACCCAGTCTTCAATATCCAGAGCCAAGCTGCACCACTTGCAGTTGCTGCCTTCAGAGAAATTTTGAGTATTACCACACCTCGGGCAAGCCTTAGTGTCTCCTCGAGACCTTATGATGAAGTGATACCTCTTTCTGCACACTGGATGACTACTCCAACCTTTGAAAAAACAAAGAGATTATTTAGCTCAGTATTTGCTTTCAATCTAATGCATGCGCACACCATGATAACAGGTAAATAAAACTTTATTTTTGAAAAGAGAAAAAGTTTGAAACTTTTTTATGAGGAATCTGGAAGGACGTGGACTCACCAACGACTCGGCAGTGGTCACAGTAGACAGATCTAGAGGATCTGGTGACATCCTCCTCCACAACATCGAGAGAGACGACCCTAGAAGAGAGATCTGAAGCACCGTCCGTCGAATCCCCAGGCCTGAGCATGATCTGCCACGTCATCAAGCTCGAGAAGAGCGTCGAGGGAGGGAAAGTGACACGCGCGTGGGTACCGAGGAAGGTTCTGACACAATCGCGAAACGGCGGCAAGGTGGTGGTGGAATCGCCGCCGTTGGTGTGATCGGAGGGGAAAGTAGAGAAATCGTAGAGATCGGCAGAGATTCTGTTGCAACGCCTCGCTCGCTTCGCAGACCTACAGCCGTTCATCACCGCCATGACCGTAACAGAGGGTTTGTTTTTTCCGACACTAAAACTAAAAACTTAGAAAGAAAAAAGAGATAGAGAGAGAGAGAGAGAGATTTGAGATTTACGATACAGAAGAGAGAAGGTGAAGGGGGTGTTTTTTAGAAGGGGAGTGTTGTTTTTTTTTTGGCGGAGAGATTTTCCCTCTCAAAAGTTTTGCGGGGGAGAGGAAGATTTTAGGGTTTTTTGGGGGTATTGACTAAAATGCTTGACCGATTCTGATGGTGGGGAGAGAGAGAGAGAAGGAACAAAGGAAGATATGCTTTTCATTATTTTTGTTTGTTTCTTTTTATTTTATTTTATTTTACTCACCAATTTCTGGAGGAGGGAGTGGGACCCATCCACTGATTCCAAATTCGAGGCGGTTTCGATTTCTTTTTCTCCAAGCCTTTTTTTTTTTTTTTTTTCCTTATTTTCCTTCTCATTCGTTTTGATTCTCCTTGTTTAAAAAAGATTAAATTAATAAAGTAGCCGTACTAATCCTATGTCTATCCAATTCCGATTGTGACACCTCGATCCTCTTGTGGAAATCTCTTGAATCCAAACTTTTAAAAAATCACATAAATCCGGTGATTTTCTTTTGGTATTGTTTGAAAATAAAATATAAGCCAATGATTTAAGCAAATCCAAAAAAAAAGTTCATATTTAAAAAAAAAAATCCAGTGATTTACTTTACTTCCCCCTGTTTTTTGTTATAAAGTTTATTTTAAAAAAAAAATCAAGATCTTTAGTTATATATATATATATATATATATTTATTACAAAAATTATAACATAAATGTGAATAAAATACTTTATTAGCTCAGCTTTGATTAAAGCATACATAAAAAAGAGTTGATTATCTCCTAAACGGGCACAATTATTTCCTTTCTTGCTAAAATAATTTTAAATCCTTGACTTACCCAATTGACCCAACAAAAAAAAACCCATAATCTTAAGAACCCATTTTTTCCACACCAAAAAAAAGTAAAAATAAAAATAAAAAAGTCATGTCTCTCATGTTTTTTATTATTATTAGTATTTTTTACTTTCATTATTCTTTTAACTATGCAAAGTTTAAAGTGAAACCTCAATACAAAAAGCGAAAATTAGCGAGAGGTGTGTCTCCTTCCGCGCAAGCTCGGTGTACACGAGCCATTCGATCAACAGACTTACATATCCCACTGCAAGACCAATCGAACGACGCTGCACACACGTTTCCGGCTTGTGCCTTCCACTGACAATCCGGTGGTGTTCCGCAACACATTGACCTCTCGTCCACATGCTCCACTTCTAACCCTAGCATCCACGCTCCTAACGACACATCCTCGTTCGCGTACCGGTGCAGTATTCCCCTGCCGCATCATGTCCACTACTGAATCATTTCCTTCCATAAACCCCCAAAAGAATAAACTTTTTACATCATGGATTTTGAAAACTTACTGGTTAGTGGAGATATATGCAGCTAAGTCCTTTGAGATTGCATAAATCTGTCCAGTCGCATGCCTAAAGTACTTGTTGCCCTCTTCTCCAAATTTCCAAAACTCTGGCTCATGATACTTTACTCCCCTACATTTCCAAACTTTTTGTCAGATGTTGCATCCAATGGTTTCAATTTTCAAATTTGCTATATAAAGGTCACTTCTTTTTGCTTACTTTTGTGAAAGAACAGGACCAGACTTCATGCATCCAATGTATATCCTCGGTCTTGATTGATATCTCGCAAGTGTTGTAACAAGCATACCTAAATTGACATGAACATCATCGTCCACTTTTACATAGAACTCTGCGTCATACATTGCAGTTGCTGTTGAGAAGTATAGTCTTGTCTTTGTTGAGAGTTGGTGATATCCTTCAATGTGTTTTAGTCTCAAAAAATCTTTATACTCTGAATCTTCTTCATCAATGGCTTTGTCTAGCACTCCCCCTGGTGTTGCACTGTGTCCTATCACAAACCTGACAAATAAAAATCCAAACTTTCTCTGTTTTACATGACTGAGGTTTGGTTATTGTGATTTTAAAGTAGTGAATTGAGGATACTTGTGGCTTACTTCACAACCTTACAACAATCCCTTTCTCTTTCTCGATTTTTTTTAGCTTCTCGCCTGTTGGCATCCATGTTTGCCTCACCGAGTCTCGTCTTTTCTTGCTGCTGAAAGCTGTGTTGATGCCTATCACTGCAAACACTTTTTGTAGACTCTGGTTTTTTGCTGACCGTTCGCTCCAGAAGTCACTGCTTCTATCGCTGGTACGTGCTGCTGCTAACTCCATATCCAACGTTGACATTGTTCTCTCCAATGATCTATTTATAAACCACAGGAAAAAATCAGATTTCGTACCTACTCTGTCTCAATTACGTAAGGGAAACATAGGAAAGAATATGGTTTTATTACTTTACTGCTTGGTGGGTTTTCGATACTTCTCCTATTATGTCTCTGGATTTGCTTTCTATTAACTTCTGATTAACAAAGAGAAAACACTTGTGGTTAGTGAGCTTATATATGAACATGAGCAAGTGTTAATTAAGTATAGAAGGATTATTACGCGTTTATGTTCATCGCAGTCCTTTTGAATCTCTAAATGTTTAGTAGACAGATGCTTTGTGAGATGGTGATCCTCTTTTTCAAATATGTAAGAGCGACTCAAAGTTCGACTCATGAACAGTGAGCCTGCAAGAAAGCTAGCAAGACACAACACTATTATGGCTTTCCCTGAAGCAGCTTTAGCCCTCATCTCTTCTGCGTCTCCTTAGTGCTAAATCTGTAGAACATCATTGTGATCATGAGGATGATGCATAATCAATATACTTGTCTCTGTATTTTACATTACATGTCATTACCATA
Source organism: Camelina sativa (assembly GCF_030686135.1). Classification (NCBI taxonomy): domain Eukaryota; kingdom Viridiplantae; phylum Streptophyta; class Magnoliopsida; order Brassicales; family Brassicaceae; genus Camelina; species Camelina sativa. The sequence continues at coordinate 17,090,806 of NC_141893.1, forward strand.
CTATATGAATATGATGATGTTAGAAAGCTACATCAAGGAACTCAAATTCTTACAGTAACTAGGCTCTATTTTCACAAGAATTGATAACCGTTACAAACTCGAGTCTTAATATCTATGCATGGGAATCATGATTCATGAACATACCTCTATAAGCACATGTGAGGCACTAAAGGGACTGAATTCTGAGGAGATGAGAGCTGTCAGATTAAGAAACAAGTTCTGAATGTTCATGAGATGTTATTTATATAAAATGAAAACATGAATGTAGTTGCAGAACGAAAATGGCGTTTATGTTTTGCTCCTCTCTCTCTCAATCTGACTGTCTTGTCATGCAATGTGCATGTTCCAACTAACTGTTTGCATATAGTAGATATTACAAAAGAAAAGAAAAAATAGAATCCCACAAAACTCTATTTCTTCATTTTTACACAACATTTTAGGCGCTAACATATTTGGATGCGTTTTGTGCGGCTTCCGCAACACATGACTCAACTTCTTGATCAGAGATAGCCAGAACTTGGCATTAATGTGATACATATGTAACCTGATGTTGTAGCATATGTTTAATGCTTGTAAATACTATTTTAGTAATCTAAAATTTTAACAATTCTCTCTTCTCAAGTTTCACTATATTGTTCAGGAACTGACTCAAACATTGCTAACAAAATCTAGTTATCTCTTACAAGTTACAAATGTGGCTTGTAAAGAGCTCTCTTTCCTAGTAAAACAAACATATTTATCTATCAAATTGGGTCGGTCCATCTTGTAGAGGCTGGAAACATCGTGGACTGAGCTGCAAAAGTCTTACAACCTTAAGGTAAAGCCTTTTAGATATGTATCGTTCAATTAAAGGTTAAGCAGAATAATGAGTATACTATATATTTCTTTCCAAAGTCAATGATGATGCTGAAATCACACACAAAAAAAAAAAATCATATATTGAAATGTAGTGGTGAAATACACTACTATTCATTGAGCTACAGCAATGGAGCAGTGAGTTGTGTGGACCTTCTCTGTCGGCCCAAAGGTTACAACCAATGATGCTTAACTCACTCTATCTTTTACCTGATGATGTCAATATCTATGGGAATAGACCATATCTCTTTCCAACTCCAAAGACGTCTTAAATCTATGGACTCATCACATGGCTCAAAGGTCAAAACATAGCAATCGCCAAACAAAAACACTGTTTTAGCCAGTTATAGCGGCTTGGCGAGACTAATTTTAAGTCAGTCACATCACAAAACCAACTAGCTTGATACATAATGAAGTCAAAAGATAAGTTCTCTAAACCTTTTAAACTAACTCTTCATCATTACAAACCCCAAATTAAAATTTTAAAACAAAACAAAAAAGACTCTACCCCGCCATTTCCAAAACATATGATTATACAACCGGATTAATTAATAAGCATATAGGATCTTCAAACGATTCCTTCTATTATCCCTCCTAAAGGGTTACAACAAGATGATCTCTAACATACATCTCAAATTCTAGGCTTCTCCCTCGTGGAATCCTTATTTTCTCCATTTTCTAAATCCTCCAAGCTATTGACTTCCGCGCTATGATGTGTCGTGGATGGATCACACGAGTACCATCTTGACCAGAAAAGATAGTTAAAGAAGTTGATGAAACTCAATGAAGCTAAGAGCCAGTAAAAGTGATCTAATCTATCTTTGTTTAGGTCGTTATCTCCTAACCAACCTTCTCTCGTCCCTGATCTATTACTAGAAGTAACTCTGTTCACAGCCGAGACAAGAACAGAACTAAGATAGAACCCGAAAGAGTAAGAACAGTAAGTCAATGCTGTGAGAAAAGATTGCATACTCTGAGAAGACTGTTTGTAGAAAAACTCCACTAATCCAACGGCTGTAAACATCTCTGATAAACCGAATATCAGAAACTGAGGCGCGATCCAAAAGATCGAGAGCGTTACATTCTGTTCCAAGAACGATTCTCGTCTCTTCTTCTCCACTAATGCGGCTGCAACCATCGAGAACGTTGCTAAGAACAGTCCAGCGCCGATTCTCTGAAGAGGAGAGATTCCGGAATCGTTTCCCATGACCTTTCTAGCGAGTGGGACGAAGAACGTTTCGTAGAGAGGCACGAAGAAGATGAGAATGATGTAAGGGATGGCTTGAAGAGAAGCAGGTGGGATTTGAAAAGTCTTTGTGATGTGTGTGTTCATAGAGCTTCCTTGTTGAACAGAGAAAGTTTGAAGCTGAGCTAAGATGGTGTTGAAGATGATAGTACATGCGAATATCGGTATGACTGATAACAGAATCTTGACTTGATGGACTTGTTCGGTTGTGCAGAGTCTCCATGGACTCTCCATTACTTTGCCTTGCGTCTTGATACAAGCCTTGTCAAGAAACCTGCACGTCAAGAAAAGAGCGGTTAGTTAGTTGGTTAGTCAATTTTGGCGGTTATTGTATAAGGGGATTAATGACATATTACCTGAACTTATTAGTATGAAGGAGAGGTTTGACACGAACAAGATCCATTGAAGGTTGGTGAAGCATGTTTGGGTTTGAAGGACAAATCTGTTTTCGTTTAGTGATGGCGGCTACGAAGACCTGATCGATCGATAAAAATTAGAAGTTAAGATCAAACTCTTTTATATGCCTCAAAATGTATCAAAGGCCATGTTTGAGTTTATAAGTGAAATGAATACATTTTATGAGTTAAAAAAAAAAAAGAATAAAAAAAACGGTTCTTGATATACCTGAGCAATTGGTGTGAAGATGCTACCACATGATGGTTTATTCCTATAAAAGTTAGTACCAGCAACAAGGCTGATCAACCCCGCGGCCATAACAGCCGCGGAGACACCAAAACCAACGTCCATGCCAGAATACGTTTGCACCCAAACTAAGAGTGTGAGTGCAATAAGTTGACCCATCGAGAAGGCGAAGTAAGCCGCATTGAAGAAACTCGATAGCTTCCTTAAATCCTTTCTTTGAAACTGGTCGGCACCGTGAGAGATGATGTTCGGTTTGAGACAGCCACTCCCTAACGCCACCAAACAGAGTGCGGCGTAGAGAGTGACCGCTTTATAACCATTTGCCTCTAAGCAATGTATTGTTCCCTTCATGTCGCATTCTGGTGGTCTTAGCTCTGGGAGATGAGCTTGGACTGCCAATAGTATGAAACCCTGTTTTATTGATTACATGCATGTTTTTGTTAGCCAAAACTTCTCTAAGTTTTTGTCAACCAACATTACTCGAATATTTCATAACTAAAATTCTTAGATAACTATACACATAGATATGTGTATGACGTTCACGTAACTAATATATGTTCAAGGTTACGTGTTACTTTATATAAGCGAGGGATTAAAACTTAAGTGTACCTAATATCAAATATGCAGCCGTAAATTTCGTCTCAAGACTATATTTTCCAGAAGAACATTATATTGTCAATTTAACATATTATATAACCTAGTGAAAATAAAACTATATACAACACATTTGCTTTTCCAAAGAACCGAAAGTTTCAACAAGAAAGGTTTAGTTCATAATGCACTTTCATTACAACTTTATTTTAATGTTTTTGACTTTTTTTCTATAAATACTTTTAATAGCCCGTTTAAATCACGGCTACTAGTTAGAGATGAAAAGTGATGTAGAATATTCAAGAGCATCTAAAATAGAAATGAGAAAAGGTGAAAAGGGAGCTAGCTAGAGAACATACAAAAATTTCGATGATGCCAAAGACGAGCATGGTGCGAAAGCTTCCAAGGTAGGAATCAGAGAGGAAGCCACCAAGAAGCGAGAGAAGAAACACCGTTCCTATGAAGTTAGTCACGAGGTTTGCGGATTTGGACAAAGGGAAATGCATTTCATTGAACACGTATGTGATCAAGTTGTTTCCAACAGCTGCGATCGCCATCATCTCAAAAGCTTGAAGACCTGAACGTAACATAGATGATAGAAAAATATAAACACAGCCCAATCAATATAACCTATATCTAGCATGGACCATCCCGGCCATATGCAACAAGCTGGTTTAGCTAGTCGATGTGCATAGTTAAAGTTGACGATAGAAGGGGAAGGATACCTAGAACAAAGAGGGCAGCTCTTGTACCACCATGCTTGCTTGGCCTGCATGGTCGACCTCGAGAATCAACGCAAAGATCGTCCGATGATTCCTCGGACATGTGTAGTCCTCTTTTAGCTTCTTCAGATTGATCACGAACATCCATAGCTCTTTCTATGTTAATTTCTTTAATTATGTCAAGGAAAGGGAGATATAAGGTCTGCTTTAGAAGGAGTTGGCACAAAGATAAATAAACGAGGTGGGGAGCGAGGAGGTACTTATATAATGTCTCGTTCATTCTTAAAAAAATTCATGAGAAAGAAACTATAAAAATATTATACAATAAAATAAAATAAAAACTCTACGTCAGTTTTTAATTAGAAATTAGACTTCAATATTGAAAAGTATAAAATGTTTCTAATGAATAGAACTCTCATAAAGAGAATTTAAATTTTAAATAGAAAATACTATTTGATTATTTTTTGTTGGTAACTTTGTATTATTCATAACCTTCTATTTTCTAAAACTTGGTTTGATCGGATGTATGTATCAAATAATTAAGTTTACTAAACTTATTAGTGTGTCGGTGGGAAGTAACGGACCCACTGTCCAATATGTTTAAAATGCATCATCATCATCATTACAAGCAAATTTCAACTTTGGCCTGTGGCTCCGGGGCATAAACTATTGTTTACTATAGTATGTTTTCTTGACATTTACGGTTGATATATGAAGTTGCGATTTAATTATGATGACAATCTTTGACGAATCTTCCCTTCCCATCAGTGTTAGTTTAACCCTTTTCGTCGGTAATAGTAGAAACTTCACATCAAAAAGAACTAACCAAGTTTATAGTATCATCATAATTTAATTTTGAAGACACTGTTCTATGGATTATCACAAAATTTGATTAAGTAATGAGCAATCTAACGAACATATATATGTATAGTCGACCCGAAACTGATGGATGTGTTGAAGATAATTAATGTGTATGTATGACATGCATGCAAGTTATAATTAAGTTCGAAGGTATTCAGTTTTACCAACATTTAAAACACCTAAAAAAATGGCGAAAATTCAGAAAATCGCAGAATTTTGGAATTAGAGTAGTAAATTATGTTTTTTTTTCTTAATTTTGACAAAAAATTCTACATATTATACTATATGTTGATAAAACTATAACACAATAATCTAAACTAATTAGATTAAAAATTCAGCTAAGATTTTCATTTTTATCAATGTTATCATCATTTGGCTTATCAATGCGATATATTATTAGGTTAAGCACAGATTACTTTAGTAATGTGGGGGCATACAAAGTGACATACGTGAGACTACAATAATATTTTACTAATTGATCAAGGTTTGTGGGATCTTTTCAGTTTTCATCCGTCTTGAAAGTCAAATCAGGATATAGTTGGAGGCATTACAAATTCCCCATCCCGACCATAACTTTCCTCCCATGACAATAAGATGATTATACCAAGTGAGCATTTCCATCGGATATATTTGATAGAGAGTCAGAAGAATAAAATAATTTAAAAAATAAGAAAAAGGTGGAGACATGAATAGAAAATGTCTCTGCCGAGAATAATTAAGACACATAGTCTACCGTTGTCATCATTCGATTGGTTGAGCAAACTAAAAAATAATTAAACAATTAAATTAAATTAAAAATATTATTATTTATTTCTTTTTGACATCCAAGTGGCTATATAACTGATGGATATGGTCTTAGAGTTTGGAGCCAGATACATATCATGCATGTTATGATATGTAAGACGAAGAGGCCCGATCCAGCATTTCTTGTAGGTGTACAATAGGTTCTTAGATACATGCAAGTTTGAAGACTCATGTAGACATCAAAAGATCTTCCCTCCATTGCAAGTTCCTCAAAGTTATGCATCTTGTTGGAAGATTCACATAGTCTCTATCTTTTCCTTTCATGTACTCTTTTGCTCTTAAGTTGTATGAAAAATCCTCCTTTGAGGTTTTAGTTTAATGAAATGTTTGACAAAAAAAAAAAGATACATGCAAGTTTTAATAAGACTCAAAAACTTGTATTCTTGAAAGACAATGAATATGATAGAGCTCTTGGCGCTTATATATATTAGTTGGATTTGGTTTGCATGAAGTGATGGCTCTGTCGACCGCATCATATCTGACCCCTAATTTCCATGTGTCTCATTGTATGTATATATACGGGATTTATTTTATTTATCTGGTTTTTAACTTTGATGTATACGCATAACAAATGATCGACAACATATTTAGTTAGTTGTTCAAGTTTCCACTACTTTCTAACTTTGGATGTGGAACGAACATAATCGACACTTTCTAGAAAACTCGTCCAAAACCAATCAAATTCAAACGGCTGACCAAACAGAAGTTAAATGCAACCGGGGACAAACTGTTTTTTTAGTCTAGTACTCAAAACCAAACATGAATCTTTTTCATCTAGACCGGTCCCCACTACCTTTCTATATAAATTGTAAAAATGGCTAGAAAACGAAAGCTACTTTTACACTATACTTACAATAGTCAAATCAATGAAGTCCAATCCAAGCAAGCATCACAAAAGGGAATATGAAATGAAAATGAATAATGAAGAGACGTGTGTGACATTATTCATTGATGCATGTATAAACAATACAATGGATACAACTTATAAGTTGGATACAACTGTACCCCCAAAGTTCACTAAATCTGCAATAGAATACAACACTATCAACTCCATGGCCTCCCCTTGAGAGCCTTCTTTTTTGCTTCTCAATATCAAAACCATTTATATTTATTTATTTTTATTGGTATGTAGTTTTGCCTGCTTTTGTTGGTATGACCTACTACTAACAATTCACAATTGTCAACATCTAAAATGCTCTTAGGCGTATGCGACCAAATTCAATGTGTATGATCGTGTTCGACCAAATACAACCAATTATTAATCCTTAATTTTCTTTTTTCTTCTTTGAAGCCAGTTGTCATTCCGGAATATCTTCTACTTATTTATTTGTATAGGTGTCGTATATCAAAACTTCTTCTTCGAGTTTCATCACCTGGCTCCATGCCTCTCTTTTTCTCTGTTTTGTAACAAATTTTGTTAAAATCCCAAAATATGAAAGCCAAGAAGACTTTAAAGTCATTCATAACAGAGATTATTTTGAATTGAATATGAATTATAAATCCATGAAATTTAACATGATATAATGGATACTGTAGGTCTCGAAAAATTTAACAAACTAGTCACATAGCCTTAATCTGATTAACACAGCTTTGTTGATCTCCTTTCTAGGTCACTTTTTCTAGGATAATTAATTAGGTCTGTATATACAAGAAGGAGAAGATTTAAGGTGAAGACTCCAGAATCTTGCACTCCGTGATTAGGGTTAATTTATCTAACTGACGCAAGATATATTGAATTTTCTTTTTGTTTATAAAATAGACTTAATGGATCGAGAAGAAGAAGAGTGAAGGAAGCTCGGAAAAAAAATGTATCGGTTAAATTTTAACCGTAAACAGTTAAGTCAGTTACACATCCATTATATATATATATATATATATATATATACATTTTAGTCTCATTGAGTCACACACTTAACTTATGCTCCTATTCATGTGTGGCCGTGTGGGATATATATTATATACACATATCATAACAGGAAAGACATATCGAGTGGTGACAAAAAAGAGAGCAGAAGATGGTCGGTTTTGTTTAGTGTTTAAGTGAAGAATACTTCTTCTCAAGAAGAAACGACGTTGACTTTTTTCTTCATCAATATGCATTTTCTCCCATCTTTTGCCCTACCACTCCACTCTCACCCTACTGTATTACAGATACAGTTTGTGTGTGTAACGTACGCTTGTGCTTCCAACTATTAAAAACAAAAAAATTACAAGAAAAAAAAAATTAATGAAGTTGATATTGAGCACTTGCGTTTGTGTATTATATATGCAAATATAATTCATGATTGGTGGTCAAGGTCAACTATATAACAGTCACAATTGGTGTTTTAACTATATGATAAACATTTGGCTTCGATCTTTCTCCACCTTCCTAATCACTATTGCTAACACGTTACATATTTTTGAACAGTTTATAGACTGATAACAAAATATATTTTGGATGAATTAAAATTTGCAAGATGAGTGTGAATATGTATTTGCTATTTGGTACGGTTATGCCTTTTCAAAGTAATTACAACTAATCCACATACGTTAAAGGGAGATTTAACCTTTTACCAAAAACGACCAAAAAAAGGGTTAAAGGGAGAACATTGATAGATATTTAGAACTTAATTGTAAACCTATACACAACTAAGGAATAAGGATTCGATTAGCAACATTGTTTAAATTAGTTGGTTAATTCTTTTTTAGCTGTTGTAGAAAAAAATAGAAGAGAAAAAGTGGTTAAATTAAAATGATCGGTTAAATAATAGTTATGATTGGTACCTATTAGCGATCGTTAGAGAGAAAGAATACAAAGTTTGTTAAAGATTATCTGAAAACTTTATTACTCTGATTAATTATCCACAAATGTACTATCTGAAAACTTTATTACTCTGATTAATTATCCACAAATGTACAATGTTCTCTTATATACAAGTAAGATAACCAAACTACCAAACCAATTAATTACATTGAACCAGAAGTAAACCGGTTCCTAATCTCAATAGTCCCCCTCAAGATGAGACAAATATGTTATGGAGACTCATCTTGGATGTTAAATGTGTAAACTGAGGAAGAAACAAAGGTTTGGTGAGGATGTCTGCAACCTGATCTTCAGTGTTGACATGAAGCAACTTGAGACGACCTTGATCCAACTTTTCACGAACAGTATGGCAGTCAATCTCAATGTGTTGGGTACGCTCGTGAAAAACAGGATTAGTGGCGATGTAGACGGCATCGGTACTATCATAAAAGAGGATAGCACTGATCCTGTAGAAATTCTTAAGTCAGAGAGCAATATACCAAGACAAGCCATTTCACAAGATGCTAAAGCTAATGCTCGATACTTTGCTTCTGTAGAAGAACGAGAAACTGTCGGTTGCTTCTTAGAACGCCAAGAGATAAGTGAAGAACCCAAAAACATGGAGAAACCCGTTGTGGATCGTCTACTATCAGGAAAAGAACCATAATCTGCATCAGCATAACCCTTGAGAGTGAGGTCAGGATCTGCAGAATAAAATAAGCCTTGACCAACAATTCCTTTAATGTACTGCAAAACATTATAGACAGCAATGAGATGAGAAGATCGCGGAGCCGAAGAATACTGACACAACTTGTTCACAGCGAAGGTGATATCCGGACGTGTGATAGTCAAGTACATCAAGCGACCAACCAAACTTTGATACATCTCTCGATCCTCCAACAAATCTCCATCTGTTTTGGACAGTTTCAAATTTGGAACCATAGGAGTGAAAGCTGGTTTACAAGCCAACATACCAACAGAAGTGAGAAGCTCCAAAGCATATTTCTTTTGGCAAATAGAGATACCTTCAGAATTACGAGCAATCTCCAATCCCAAGAAATACTTTAGAGGACCAAGATCTCTCAATTTGAAACTAATCATCAAAGCATTCGTCAACTGTTTGGCAGCACCGTCTGTGGTACTCACAATGACAATATCATCGACATAAACGAGGACAACAAGAAACTCAATACCAGAACTGCGAACAAAGAGTGTGTGATCACCATGGCCTTTCACAAAACCCATTTGCAGCAAACAAGTTGAAAACTTCAAAAACCATTGCCTAGAGGCCTGTTTAAGGCCATATATCGATCTGTTAAGACGACATACTGCATTCTTAGGCAATTGGTCCCCCTTACGTTCAGCATAACCTTCTGGCAATTTCATATAGATTACCTCATCAAGATATCCATTTAAAAACGCATTTGAAATGTCTAATTGATGAAGAAACCATTTCTTCGAAGCCGAGACCTTCAAAATCAGTTTGACTGTAACCATTTTAGCAACAGGAGAGAAAGTCTCAGTATAATCCAAACCCTCCTTTTTTGTGTAACCCTTGGCGATGAGTCGTGCCTTATATCTCTCCAAACTCCCAGCAGCATGAAATTTCAAAGTGAAAACCCACTTACACCCCACTGCTTTCTTCCCTGGTGGCAATCTTGTTATATCCCAAGTGTACTTATCCTCCATAGCTCCAATCTCCTTATCCACTGCATCACACCATTCTTTGGAATTCTTTGCCTCATAAATTTTTTGAGGGATTGGAATATTTGTGATAAGATTGATGTAGGAAAAATAAGAGGGATAAATTTTGGAATAAGAAAGAGAGGAAGAGATAGGATAAGCAACATCATTATCAAGAGAATAGCAATGATAGTCTTGCAAGTGAGCAGGAACTTTCTTAGTTCAAGGTGGTAGAGAAATTTGCGAAGGTGAAGAAATTTGTGGAGAAGAAGAAATTTGTGGAGAAGAATGAGGTAATGGAATACCTGAAGGCAAAGAATCCAGCAGTGTGAACATATCTGCAGTCATATCATCCGGAGCTTTCTTGGCTAAGGGAAAAACTTCTTCACAGAACTCAACATGTCGAGAAATAAACATCCTGTGGCTCCCCAAATCCATTACTTTATAACCCTTATAACCAGCAGGGTAACCGAGAAAAATACAGGCTCGAGATCTTGGTGCAAACTTATGGCGCTGCTTAGGAGAAGTAGAACTATAGCAAAGACAGCCAAAAGTCTTGATCTGATCATAAGCCGGTTTCTTCCCAGTAAGGACCTCAAAAGGAGTCTTGTTGGAGAGCAATGGAGAAGGTGTTCTGTTGATCTAGAAAACAGCAGTTAGTATGCAATCACCCCAATAATGTAAAGGTACCTGAGATTGAAACATCAAAGCGCTTTCCACATTAAGAATGTGTTGGTGCTTGCGTTCTACCACCGAGTTTTGTTCTGGTGTCTCAGGACAAGAGTGATAAGAAACGATGCCATTTTCTTGATAAAACTCTGTGAATTTTAACTCTGGTGCATTATCTGATCTTACTGCCTTTACTTTCACATTATACTGATTCTCAACTTGCTTTATGAAGGTAGGAAATACTGTTAAAACTTCTGACTTTGTTTTGAGAAGATAAACCCATGTTGCTCTTGAGTGATCATCCACTATTGTCAGAAAATGTTTAAACCCATCAAATGTCTCCACTGAAAAGGGTCCCCATAAATCAATATGTAACAACTCAAAAGTCGAATTACAAATATTGTTCAATGAGGGAAAAGATAACTTCTTCTGCTTAGCCAAATGACAAACATGGCAATAAGCAAAGCCTTTATTCTTGTGTTTTGCTGTGCCCAAAACTTCTGAAATCGCATCCAATCGCGAGTAAGAGGGGTGACCAAGTCTCTTGTGCCATACATTTGACATCTACCACTACGTTCAACTGAATAGGTGGAGCTGCAACATCCAGTACATAGAGATTTTCAGCTCTTCTAGCGGTTCTAATTATCGACCCCTTGGTAAGATCCTGTATTTCACAACAAGAAGGATCAAAGATCACCCGAGTTCCTAAACTGGTCGTCAAATAACTGATGCTGAGCAAGTTCAAACAAAATTCCGGTATAAACAAAACATTGCAGAGAAGGATCTCTTTAGTAATCTGAACTGTCCCCACACCACTGATTTTAACAGTATGGCCTGTTGGTAAGTTCACACAGCTCTCCACAGTTGTATCTAACAATACAAACATGTTTCTGTCATAGGAGACATGGTGAGTTGCATCAGAGTCAATCACCCATGTTCCATTGGACAAAGTGTGTTTTGAAACTGCCAAGATGCCAACAAAACTATAGGTAGTAGGGGAAAAAGAGATACCAGTGTAGTCAATCGAAGTATGAGAAGGACCAGCATCAGTATCAATTCCAGCAGAAGGCGTATGTAACTTTGAGCTGAACAAAGCAACAAAGTGTTGAAGCTGATATTTAGAAAGATTACCAATCAGACTCTCCAGGTTAACATTTGAAGTAGCAGGAGGTGCAGAAAGTGCAACTTGAGCTATCACTGCTGGAGGCTTCTGTGGTTTCTCAGAAATCTTCCCTTTGTATCATGAGGGAAAACCATGTTTCTTGTAACATCATTCTGCAATGTAGCCAACCTTGTTACAGAATGAACAGATGGGACGACCTTTGTTTGGTCCATTCTGAACATAACAAATCGTGGTTGGATCCACAGAAACATCACGCATGGTGTTACTCATTTCAGAAACTTGAAATGCAGTCGGCTGAGCAACATGTGTAGAGAAGTTCTTCTGGCTGTCATCTTGGTCCAGGATGTTGTAGACTTCTACCAAAGAAGGAAGAGCCTTCTCAGCAATGATCTGTCTCCGAACAATTGCATAAGAATCATTTAATCCTGGCAAAAATTTCACAGTCTTTGCTCTCTCTGCCTTCTGTTGCAGTCTTGCCGCTTTACCACAAACACACGGCTCATCTAACTCTTCTGTACTTTCAAGCTGATCCCAAAGAATCTTCAGTTGCTTAAAATACTCAGAAAGAGATCTGGTTCCTTGGCGGAGGTCTTGAATCTCTTGTGTCAAATTGTATGTGCGTGGTAAATTGGTTATGTGGTATCGACCATACAAATCACGCCATATAGCACTAGCATCACGAATACGAAGGACGCTACGATAGATCTGAGGAGACACAGAGTTCAACAACCAAGACTTGACCATGCTATTGCATCTAGACCACAAACTAAAAAGTTTATCCGTAGCTAGAGGCCTAAGTAGAGTTCCATCGATGAAACCGATTTTGTTCTTCGCATCTAAAGCTACCAACATAGCTTCACTCCAATCATCATATTTGGTCTCATCTAAGTGATTAGGGACGAGATTCAAACCTGGATGATCAGCGCTGTGCATAAAAAGCGGAGAATGGCTTGGATCTAGCAGATCTGATGGAGGTTCATCTCGCGGAGCTACGATCGGCTGAAGACCAGCTGCGATAGGCGAATCCAGAGGAGAAACATCAGCACCAGTAGATCGTACCATCTTCCGTGTGTTTGAGCTCGTCGAAGTCTTCGAGCGAGCTGTTTTCCGAGTTACCTTAGTTGTCACCATCAATGCTTGTAACGAACGAGTAAGATGAAGCTTCGTGATCGGAAAAGAAGAGAGGAAACAGGATCGTAATCAGAGTTGATCGGAGCTCGATGGCTCTGATACCATATTGGCGATCGTCACAGATAAAGAATCCAAAGTTTGTTAAAGATTATCTGAAAACTTTATTACTCTGATTAATTATCCACAAATATACAATGTTCTCTTATATACAAGTATACAAGTAAGATAACCAAACTACCAAACCAATTAATTACATTGAACCAGAAGTAAACCGGTTCCTAATCTCAATAGTACCAACTGGTTCAACAGTAAAAACATTATTGAAGAAAAATAACAAAAAAAAAAATCAATAATTTTGAAAAAAAAATCAGTTTCATTTTTAAAACTCTTAAAGTAAATAATATAAATACAGAAATCTTTTTTAAGAATATATATAAAAAAAAAACAAAGTCTAAATATACTCTACACAAATTTCTTAAAAACATAAATGAATCATTAATTTGCGGGGTCGAATTCAATATGAACTTAATTTACTTCTAATTGTTTTTTTGAACGATTGATTGAATATTGATTCTTAACATTTGGATTTTCTAGAAACAACTCTGCACTAAAACATTCATTTTTTTTCTCCCACTTGAGTGAATAAAAGCCTTGTATCGTGCACAGTCCCAACAACTCGATCAACGGGGGAAGGAAGAAACTTTATATAATAAGAAACCTTTTAAAAAAATTGGTGGACTAGCTAGTTTTATTTATTATAATGTTAAAAGTTTGAAAAACTTTATACTATATGAGATGGATAATGCAAGAAACGGAAACGAGATTCATGCCATTTGAAAAAGTTTATTTTATACAATTTTTATTAAGATGAGAATAAACTAGCTATGAACAAGAATTAATGCCAATCAAAATCCATATTTCGAGTGTTTTCAAACTCATATAGAAGCAAAAATATATATAGGAAAAGCAAAAAAGAAAATCTATAGGAAACTCAATAATAATAAAATTATTTTGAAAGAGAACTTCTAAAACATTTTATAAAATTTCAAAAAGAATTTGTTCCATTACCATTTCATTATTTTTGGTAATGAGAGTGAATCTTGCCTGAGATCTATACACACTCTTGGTTTTCATATCGCTTTGTCTTACTTTATATATATATTCTATTTTATTTGAGAAACACGTCTCAGAATATAAAATTTCATGTCATACCGGAAGCACAATGCATTATAACGAGGATTTTGTAATAGGAATAACACAAAAAGGGACGGTACATGACTTTTACCCATATCTCTAGCTTTAGCCTTTAGAGATACAGCGTAATGAAGGGGAAGAATGTGGTCGGTGTGAGGTTGTAATGGTAATGGCCAGCATTGACCCTTTTGATTTCTTTTGGCTCCTCTCATATATAAAGCTCTTTCGTTTTGTAGTGGTATAATGTGATCAACCATGGTTACAGCTAAATTACTAATTTTGTTTGTGAAAACCCTATTATGGCTCCTATTAAAATATTGGACCAGACATAATTTGAGTTATCTTCAACGGATTTAAAAATTCAATTTCTTATAAATGTGACCTAAAAAAAACTGTATATCCTTAATCCTTCCTATGTACCCCAAACTGGAAACTTTTCACTAATTGTTGCGGTTTAGTAATAGTTACGCGTCTTACGACAAACTAGGATAGTCACGAACTGATTGATATTCACTTTTATATATTTATGTATAAACGTTTAGGTGAAAGGTAGCTTCGATGCAAGAGTCCCTTTTTTACAAAATCTTTTCAACTTTTTTTTTTTTTTTTTTGCGTCGGTTAGATTAAGTTAGCTAGCCCTAATTAACGGAGGCAATACTCTTCGGTCTTCAACTCACATATTTCACTTTTTATATAAACAACTAGTTATCCTTGACGATTAACCTAAAAAGGAAATCTACAATGTCGCGTTGGTCAAATATTCTTGGATAAGTCGGTGGTTTAGTTCCAAGTTTCCAACACAAAGAAAGAGAAGACATATTTTATATACAATATATACTATAAAACACCAATGAAATTAAACAATTATAAAGAAAGGGATGGCGTTGACAAACCAAAAATAGAAAAAAATGATGGAAGTGAAATTAAAGAAAAATTATATTTGGGATTATTGGTGAAATGTGTCCCTATTTGGTTTAACATCTCCTATATATAAAGATAGTATTTTTTTTTTTATTTCTTACGTGTTAATATCACAACAATTATTAAAATTTGTATAAAGAAAACATTATATTTTGTATAAAAGTTACATATATGTGTTATAATATCCCGTACTAAATTAAGTATAGTGTGGATGTTAGTGGGTGCTACACTACAAGAAAACAACCGATTTGCGATGGAAGAATACATCGCAAGTCCCTCGCAAAACGACATTCGCAAGGGATTTGCGAGACACAAAAGTTTCTCGCAAATCGCGTCTCGCAAATTTCAAATATCGCAAATTCCTCGTAAATTTTGCGAGGAAAGTATGTCCTTGCAATTACCTCGCAAATTGCGAGGACATGTTTCCTCGCAAATACCTAGCAATTAGCGAGAAACAATTTCTGTCGCAATTCCGAAGCAATTTGCGAGGACATTTTCTCTCGCAAGTCCGTAGCATTTTGCGAGAAACCAGTTCCATCGCAAGTCTGAAGCAATTTGCGACGAACTAAATCCATCGCAAATACGTTGCAACATGCAACAACTCAAATTTTAAAACGAAATTTTGTTTTGCTTATTCTAGATTAAATTCGGATTAAATTAATATTAATCCAGTGTTACAAATACAATTAAAATTGAGGTGCACTTTAAATAAAATTAGGAATAGAATTAAAATTTAAACTGAAAATTCAAATTGTCTTAAAAAAAAATTTGCAAACATAATGTCAAAGATTCAGAGAGAGAGAAGATTCAAATTGTCTTAAAAAGATAGCGAGAGAGAGGTGATGTTTCTGGTTCCAATTCCGCTACCGGTGTTGGTTTCATCGGTGTTGCCCTCTTCTCCGGCTATTGGGTTAGCTTCTGGTGGTGGGTTGTTCATTGTTGGGTTTGGAGAATTTTATGGTGGGTTGTTCATTGTTGGGTTTCGAAACTGTGCAGCAAACTCAGGATCTTTTGCAGCGAGATAGTCGAAGTAAGCATCATAGCAATGCATCCTTTGTGTTCTCTCTTGGATTTGACTCGCTTGTGTCTGGATTTGAGTCGCTTGTGTCACAGGAAGAAGGCGGTGGACAGCCACAGGAAGATGACCGGATCATTAGACGGAGACGAAGGCGGTGGATAGTCACAGGAAGATGACGCTTCAAATTGCATAGAACCAACCACAAAAATCCTGTTTTTTTTTTCTTAGGAGCAACCTAAGAACAAAACAAAAAAAGAACTTGTAAGTTAAACATAAGAAAATCAAAGAAAGAGAGACACATTACTATCATACGATTGGCAACCCCAACAGTACTCTACACAGTACTCAACATTACTATACGATTGCATCCATATAGTATATAGAGTGTATAAAACTTACCGATGTTTAAATTTTGTTTTTGATATGAATGGGCACCCCAGGAGAAGCACTCTCTCCATTATCCCCTGTACAAAGTTCAGATTCCAACTCTTGAATCTTGGAAGACACCTCATTGAACAGAGACTCGGACTTTCCATCCATAAATGAGCCATCAGGCTTTCGATGAGTGTCTTCTAAGATGCATAGAAAGTCAGGAGTTAACTCACCGGTTAGCTCAAACTGAAAAAGAGAAAAAGAGAATAGATTAGTCAAATAATAACTGTGCATAAGGTAAAAGAAGGCCTAAATTTAAATAACTATACTTACATGTTTCCGAGCACGAGCTTTAAAAGAAGTTTGGCCTGAGCGGTGCTTATATATTCCTGTGCCATCTGGGTCATGGTATCGAGCATTACGGCTGTTGATGCTCTTTGTTTCTGATTTGGGATCAAGCCAATACTGTACCAGACCATCCTATACTTTTGGATCAATCCACCGTGGCTTTGCCTCATCACCTTTTTTCTTCCACTTTAACTTCCACCTCGACACTTGATCACACATCCTTTCCTTCAACTTGTCTTCAAACTCCTGCCTTACTCTCTCGTTAATGGCTCGGTCCCAATCATATGTTTGCTTCCAAGAAAAAAAAGTAAATTAGTCTGAGTCAACCACAAAAAATAAGTATACATAAAAATTGAAAACAAAAAAATGACTTACTGCAAAAGTTTCATACCAACGGTCAACCACTGCACTCAGCGTTTGTGTCCAATTGGCATGAGACTCTTTGAAATCTCTTTCAAAGATGCTTTGTACAGTAGCCGCAACAGCAGGATCTTGATCAAACCTTCAAACATACGGAGAAATAAAAATATGAATCAACCTTAGAATTCGAAAATGAAATTAAAAACATTAGAATTCTAATATGAAATTAAAAACATTAACAGAGAGTTCTTTGAGGTCGACGCGGATCTAGCCTCGTTAAACCTGCACGCCCAGGACTTTCGAGCAACTCTTCCAGAGTTAGATTGTTTAGTCGGGCAGAAGCTCCAGTAGAAGTCGAGCGAGCAGGTGTAGACGTACCAATATCTAGATACCCATTAGTAGGGGGCGGTTGATGAGAGGGCAGTGGTTGACGAGAGGGAGATGGTTGATGAGAGGGCAGTGGTTGCGACGATGAACGGCGGTTATTTTGGACCGCCGCTGTGTTCTGAGAACCGGCGGAATCCCGACTACGGTTTGAACTGGTGGGTTAGGGTACATGTTGATTAGTGAGAAACCTTGTGTAATCATTACCATGAAACATCTACAATAAAAATCAGAATAATAATTAATCAGAATAATAATAATCAGAAATCAAGCACTCGAAATTAAGGCTTTAAACAACAATCATATGTATATATTCAATTGACCAGCTTTAAAATTCGATTAAGGAGAAAACCCCTAAATAATTTGCTACAAAGTCCCTCGCAAATCTATATACTATTTTAACCAAATTCATAAATCATGGATGAAAATTTTCATAAACTCAAGAACATGCAAAGAGAAAGGGAAGTAATAGTCATCACATCTCCTCATTCAAATTAGTCAATCAAAAGCTCAAAAGAAATCCCTAAACATATATATCTTATAAACCCTAGCTATACCCTAAACAACATTTATCAACCGTATACCCTAAACAACATTTATCAACCCTATACCCTAAACAACATTTATCAATAACCAATCAAAAGTTTCTTGTCTCTTGATGTTGGTTAGTGATGCTCTCCTTTAATTTGAAAATGTTAATGATGTTCACTAACCATATTAACATGTTTATTACAATAAATATATACATTTGCGAGGGAACCGTTAGGCAGTAGCGAGGGATTAGCGAGTAAACATCGCACATCCATCGCAATTTGCGAGGAATCTGCAAGGAGCCCCTCGCAAGTCTCTCGCAAATGACCTTTAGGGTATAAGTTTTGCAAGTGATTAACAACCATTTTGCGAGAGAAGGCAGTAATACCCTCGCAATTCCAACACAAATCCCTCGCAATTTGAAAATTCTTTTTTAAAAACAAAACAAAAAAGTACAATTGTTCAATCAGATTCGTTTTCTGAACTACTAGAAATTACATTGTCATCATTAGAATCTTCTCCATCATCGGACTCTTCGAATTCGTCTAATTCACCCTCTTCTTAAGAAACATCATCAACATCTTCAAATTGCCTGTTTTGTGGATCAGTGTGGATAACATCTTCTGTTGACATGTTTGGAATGGAAATTTCACCGACTCTATCTTGTTGCAACACGACTTGATCATCAACTAACCCGATTATACGGCCTCGAGGATTAACTTTGATGACTGATAACCACATTTCACGTCTTTGCCTTAAACGAGGATAGGACAGAAAGCTCACTTGTTGTGCTTGTGATGCTAGGATGAAAGGATCAAATTTGGCGTACGATCTGTTCGCATTCACATCGGCAACTCCCCAATTATTTACTCGCACGCCTCAGGCCGATGGATCGTACCATTTACACTTGAAAAGTACGCATCTCAGATACAGAAGGCCTGGATAATCAACTTCTAATATTTGTTCCAAAACGCCATAGAAATCGGTATCATCAGCTTGTACATAGATTCCATAATTTGCTGTAGCTTTGCGACTTCCGTGTGTGTACGTATGAAAAGTATAACCGCGAGTAAAGTACATCGGAGCAGTAGTGATCTTCGCTCTTGGTTCTTGAACAAGCTCATGCAACCAAAGAGGCAAGGGTTCATTTCCACATCCATTCTGAACCTATATAAACGAATAAGATTTTTTGACCATAAGTTTATTTAAATTTAAAATTATAATACATATAATTTAAATTTATTTCATATATATACTTACATAGTATTTTAACCAATTAGCGAAATCCCGCTCTTTGTAAGCCTCATAGTCAGATTCTTCTAAATTAGGATATGCTTCACGAATCTGCATTTCAAAAAATCTAAAAAAATAGAGATTTGTTAGTTCGTTATCTTATAAAATCAAATTAATTTTAGTTTTTAAAAAAGAATACCACTCAAAAGGTTGAACATAATCTAGATTTCTCAAGATATAATTGTGAGCTGCTCGACAATAGCTATGATCTTCCCACCAAACTTCCTTTAACTTTCCAGCAAGTCTTCCTATCTGAGCAAAGATATCTGGAACATCAGGAACGTTATATGTAGGTGCAACGCCTCCGTCATCATATCGTCGAGTACATGTTTTTTTGCTTCTCACGGTGGGGCTAAAGTAGTATGATGTGAAGTGAGACATTTTCTCTGTTAACGTTCCGGCGACTATCGACCCCTCAACTCTGGCAAGATTTTTGGCCTTTCCTTTAAGAGCTTTTATAAACCGCTCAAAAGGATACATCCAGCGAAATTGCACTGGCCCACCAAGATCAGCTTCATGTGGTAGATGGATTGGAAGATGTTCCATCACGTCAAAAAAGGCAGGGGAAAAGATATTCTCCAAGTTACAAATTAGCACTGGAATATTTTCTCGTAACTGCTCTATGCCATCACTGGTCAATGTTCTAGTGCATAAGTCCCAGAAAAAAACTCTGATACCAACGAACCAATGTATAATAAATTCGTGGGTGAATTAATTAAATAAGTATATATATCAATACATAAATATATATATATATATATATATATATATATATATATATCTTTTTATACTTAGATACCTACAATAGCTTCATGAACGTGTGTTGGCAAGAGTTCAAGAAATACAAATGGTAGTAGCCGTTGTATGAAGACATGACAATCGTGGCTCTGCTGACCCACTCGAACAACACCTTCTTAGCCTCTGCTGACAATCGAAATTCGGGTAATGGTAATTTCCCATCTCTTGTAATATGTAAATCGATCCTTGTACATATTTCCGCCAAATCCAACCTAGATCTCCTGCTATCTTTTGTTTTACCCTGCACATTCATAAGCGTAACGATGAAATTATCGAAAAAGTTTTTTTCGATGTGCATCACGTCAAGGTTGTGCCGCAATAGAAGATCTTTCCAATATGGAAGCTCCCAAAAAATACTCTGCTTGTACCAATTGTGAGCGCTTCGATATCCATCCGACATGTTTGCTGGTGTGTGATAGTTACCCCTACGTTTACATGTTTCTTGAGCGCCATAGTAATCAATCTGCTCAAACAATTCATTTCCAGAGACATAAGTTGGTGGAGGAACACGCTCAATTTTATTCTTTCTAAAAAACTTCTTGTTCTTCCGCTACGGATGATGCAAGGGAAGAAACCAACGATGACAATTAAACCAACAAGGTTTTCGCCCATACTTTAACTGAAACGCCTCGGTACGATCCATATAATAAGGAAATGATAATCTTCCGTGTGTTGTCCACCCAGATAACATTCCGTATGCAGGGAAGTCACTAATCGTCAACATTAGCACTGCCCGCATATTGAAATTCTGTTTTCGCGACGAATCGAATGTCTGAACACCTTCATACCACAACTGCTTCAGCTCATGAATCAGAGGTTGCAAGAAGATATCTAGAGCTCGCTTCGGATGCTTTGGACCTGGTACCAAAATACTCAAGAACGGAAATTCGCTTTGCATATACATATCTGGAGGAAGATTGTATGGAGTCAATATAACATGCCATAAAGAATACTGCCTCCCTGACATACCAAATGGACTAAAACCATCTGTACACAACCCAAGATAAACATTCCTACACTCTTGAGCAAAGTCAGGATATACCGATTGAAAATGTTTCCACGCCTTTGCATCAGATGGGTGTGTAATTTCTCCTTCTTCAGTAGAATGTTCTGCATGCCATCTTATTGCCGCTGCAGTCCGTTTTGATTGGTATAGGCGTTTCAATCTATCAACAATAGGCAAGTACCACATACGTTTATATGGCACTCGCGTCCTTCCTTCAGTAGGCTGATATCTCGGCTTCCCGCAAAACCGACATTCCTGCAACTTATCATCATCTTTCCAGAAAATCATGCAATAGTCAACACACACATCAATCATTTCAGATGGTAATCCAAGACTCGCAACCAACTTCTGTATTTCATAGTAGTTCTCAGCCGATACATTATCAGCTGGCAAATACTCTTTAATGAGTTCAGCCCAAGAATCCATGCAATTCTCACTTAAGTTATTATCAGCTTTAATTGTCATCATCCTAGATGCAAATGATAACTTAGAATGCCCTTCTCTACATCCAACATAGATAGGTTGATTTGCAGCATCTAACATATTATAAAAATGTTGTGCATCTACGTTGGGTTCTTCCGTATAATTCTCAGGAAATGCAGCAGTAGTTTCATGAAATGCATCATTAACCATATTATGAAATCTATTTTCCTCATTATACCCATAAAAACCAAATTGATCAGATTCTTGATGCCCATAATTACTAGGTTGATCAACAACATAATTCATACTACTACTTCCAACGTTACTGCTACAACCCTCTCCATGATGAAACCATACATAGTAAGTTGGCACAAATCCTCTATTATAAAGATGCTTCTTCACTAGATTAAATTCCAAATAATTATTGTTGAAGTACTTAGGACATGGACAAAATATTATACCGTTTTGACGAACAAAGTCTTGGTTTGTCGCCTAGTACATGAAAGCGCGCAACCCATCACAAAACTCTCTCGTCACATCACCGGTCTCCGGATCTCTGTGATTGTACATCCACCGTCGCATTGTGTATATCGCATGCTGTCAACCTCCAAACATTATTATAGAATTTAAAAGTGTTTAGGCCTTTTTGTAGCCTTTTTTTCTTTCACAATACTTTTTTTGGTAGTAAAAGTATTTTTGTTGGAAGTATTTTGTGTTGTGGTTTCCATGGATCATGAATATGCTATTTATAGGCTTACTAAAAATAGTTGCTATGGATTTGCTAGGGAAATTTACAAGGGATTTGTGAGGGATGTTTAAAAATTTTATTTTCTTGCAAGGGATTTGCGAGGCTTTTACTGTTTTGCCGACAAAACAATTACACTCGGGGAAAACGTGGCTGCCGACATCATCGTCCCTTGCAACTCCCTCACAAATTTTCTACGGAGTACGTCATCGCTAATCCGTCGCAATATTGCGAGGAATTTTCGCCGATTCGCAAATCTGTCGTAAATCCCTCGCAAATTTGCGAGGGACATCGCCGTCGCAAAATTTGCGAGGGAATCGCAAGTACCCTCGCTTTCATAGCAAACTACTCGCAAGTCCGTCGCAAATTTGCGAAAGCGTTACGCCGTCGCAGATTTCCATTGCAAATCGAGTGTTTTCTTGTACTGCTAAAGTATTGAAACAAGTTTGATCTGTTTCGGCAATTATCAAAAATTATCAACGTCTTGAAAATGATATCTACGTAATTTTATAAAACACCAAAAGTTTTTGAAAAGATGGGTTAAGCATTAGTTGGCCTATTTTTTATTAGTAGTATATATGAACTTATAACATTATTCTTGTTCAGTTTTATTTTATTTTATTCACGTGTTCGATTATAAATCTATATGATTATTTGTGGATGAGATTTTGCTTCTACAGTACTCTCAAATAGTAGGATTAAGCCATGCATGTGTTAGTGTACATGTAGAATCAAGTTCATCCACGCATTCATCAACAATATTACGTGGCCATCCAAAAAATCTTATTGTCTTGCAATTCATCTTTGAACCTGTTGACAAGTCAAATTAATCTTCTAATAATAATTTCGTATTCTACTTACAGATCTATAGTATTGAATTTACGATTCTCACTCACGCAGTGTCCCAGACATAATTTCGTGTTCAAATTTGAAGTTTTTCTCCAAGACTTATTACCTCTTGGTTAAGTTTTTTTTGCAAGTTGATTTAGGGGTCGAGAGGACTTCAGGACACACTTAATTCTCTTCTATGGGGCAACAAGAAGATAAAAACTCAATTATGCAACAGTTCAACTTTCAACAAAAGACTTCAAGACTAAGAAATGAAGACTTCAAGACTATACAAGTAGACAAAGACATCAATCAACAAAGGATTACTCATCTCATGCAACCTCAATAATAGGCCACGTCTACAACAATTTATTCAACTTCACACAGCCTTGTATAAATAAAAAAGAGAGCAGAATAGGAGAGGGCAGAATGTTTTTAGCGATCATTCACAAATTCCCTATACATCCTACTCTCTAGTTTTATAAGTTTGTTTTCAAAGTCTGTACCTTCACTTTTGTATTTTAACCAAGTTTCAATAAAGTAAGTTTTAATCATCCCTCTTATCTATATTTTAAGTTAATCGTTTTATTTATAAACTTGTTTCTACTATACTTATACAACAGGATAAAATATATGTTTTAAGAACATATGGTATCAGAGCCAAAAAATATTTTTGCCTATAGTATGATATATATTTTTCTTAAACCATCCAAGCCAAAAGATACTTGTTTAATCTATCCTTAAGCCTAGTGTTAAAAACTGATCAAAAGTCAATTAAACCTATTGTGCACTCAATCACGATCCAATGGTATCGTTGTAACACTTTAGGATCAGATCCACAGAGACCAAACAATGCACTATGAAATTATTTAGACCGAATATAGCTAAGAAAAAAGAAAGATTGTGTTTTAAGTAACCGATTAAAAACAGAAAATAAATAAGAGTTTTGCAATCAAAGAAGGATATTGGGCGTAGGGAATCAGTTAGGGGATACAATCACAAATTTAGATGATAGATTGCGAAAGCATTAGAAACCGTTCTTGAACTCAAATCACAATAATAAAGCTAACCTACTTCCGCAGCATTAGCTAACTATGCAAGAAATAACTAGACCCTAAACTTCCGTTTGAATCTAGGTAAACAAGCAAGCATTAAAGTCCAAGTTTGATTTGTTCACAAGATGCCTCAACTTCAACTTCCGTTGGCTGAGGTCCACCTTGCTCACCTATGTTTGTTTCAAGTAACTCAACAACACTTTTGGTGCCACGATGAATTGAACCTAAGATCTTAACCTAGGTGATCAATCTAGTTTAAGCATTAAGAACAACAATAGATGAAGAACAATAAGATCAATCCCAAATCTAACAACCTAAGTTTAGAGAATCATAAACCCCTTTTTGAAACCCGAAACCCAATAGTAAAACTACTCAAACATGGAAGTAAAAGAACAGCAAATCAAAGATGAAGAAAACATGTTTGTATTGCAAAGAGAAAATAAAAGGGTTCAGAATTCTTCTCCAAAGGGTTAGAAAGGATAAGAGATCTTCTGAACTCCCAAATGCCAGGTATGTTCTGAACTCCCAAATGCCTTTTGGGAAAGAAAAAAACATATTGTTGAAATACCATACGAAAAATATTTTAACAAAAAAAATATTCCAACTAAAGCTAGACCTATTCAAATGAATCAAGAACTTTTAGAACATTGCAAAAAAGAAATACAAGAATTACTAGATAAAAAATTAATAAGAACATCTAAATCTCCGTGGAGTTGTTCAGCATTTTATGTAAACAACCAAGCTGAAAAAGAAAGAGGAGTACCACGCTTAGTAATCAACTATAAACCCTTAAACAACGTAATACAATGGATAAGATACCCAATACCAAACAAACGAGATCTATTAAAACGATTATATGACGCCTATATATTCTCTAAATTTGATATGAAAAGTGGATTTTGGCAAATACAAATTGCCGAGAAGGATAAATATAAAACAGCATTCACAGTGCCTTTTGGGCATTACGAATGGAATGTTATGCCTTTCGGTTTAAAAAACTCACCATCCAAATTTCAAAATATAATGAACGAAATATTTAACCCTTACTCCACCTTCTCTATTGTAGACATAGATGATGTTCTAATATTTTCAAAATCTATCGACCAGCACTTTAAACATCTATACACCTTTTTGAACATTGTTAAAAAACATGGACTAGTAGTATCCGCAAAAAAGATGCAAATATTTCAAACAAAAATACGATTTTTTGGCCACAACATATATCAAGGTACTATAATACCTATATCTAGATCTATAGAATTTGCAAATAAATTTCCATATGAAATAAAAGAGAAATCACAATTACAAAGATTTTTAGGTTGCTTAAACTACATATCTGATTTTCTACATACACTACAAGAAAATGTAGTAAAGATAGCATATGAAGATAGCGTTTATTTCATTTCTGCTATAGTTAACATAACGGCATATATTCGATAGCGTTTGGTTAATTTTTAAACGCTATATTATGTTTTTAGAAGTTACAGTTTTTAGAAGCGTATGTTTAGATAGCAGTACGAGGTTTAAAACGCTGTATATTAGTTTAGGCGGACCAAAAAAATTTCGTTTCCTGGCTAAGTAAAAAAATTTCGCCCAATATTTTCATTTTCCCTCTTATGCTTTGTCGTTTTACCTTAGTCGACATATCAGTTTCTTTCCTTTGTTTCTCTCTCACAAGTTCACGAACTAGGGTTCTTCAATTTTTTCCGTTGATTATCTCTCAAATTCTTAGATTCTTGTCAAAATCTCTCAGACACATTCCGTTGATTATCTCTCTCTGAAATCTCTTATCTCTCTCAGAAAATCGAAGGTACAGATTTTGATTGAATGCTAGGTAATCGATTTTGGGTTTAGAGATGTTCTAAATCGAATATCTTTTCGACAAATTTGTCAATTATATATTTAGGGTTTCTGTTTCGATTTTGGGTTTCGAGATGTTCTAATTCGGTTTTCTTTTTGACAAATTTGTCAATTATTTAGGGTTTCTGTTTCGATTTTGGGTTTCGAGATGTTCTAATTCGGTTTTGTTTTCGACAAATTTGTCAATTATTTAGGGTTTCTGTTTCGGTTTTGGGTTTCAAGATGTGTCTATTTCGATTTCTTAAGGTTTCAATTTGTTTTGTCTGCCTATAATCGATTGTGACTATAATCGACTATTCTTTACAAGAATTTTATGGTTTCAATTGGTTTAAGTTTTTAAGGTTTCAGTTCTTAAGGTTACAAGATTCTGACTATAATCGATTCTCCTTTTGCAGGTTCTCATTTCGCAGCTTCTTCTTTACAAAATCCTAGTTATCTATAGGTAATTGCAGTTTTATATGTATCTCTTTTGTTTCACTGAGTTTGTCATATTCTATAGTATGTATCTCTGTTGGTTTAATTGAGTTTGAATCTGTCTGATATAAGAATCGCTTGTCACGAATGTATGTAATCGTTTGACCATGGAGCTGTGTAACATGGACAAGTCTTGGGTTTGGCTTCCAAGGTATGGTTTTATATTGTTATTACTAATAATTTCTTAAGTTACAACTGAGTTTTTTATGATTGTTTATTGAACTTGAAAGTATTTTTTACCTTATAGGAATAGTCTCGAGTATGAGAAAGGAGCAACTGATTTTGTTTATGGGTCAGCAAGGAGAATGGGAGATCCTCCAAATATGTTTTGTCCATGTATTGACTGCCGGAATCTGTGCCATCAACCATTAGCCACGATAGTAGATGATCTGATTATTAGGGGTATGGACTTGATATACAAGAAGAGTAGATGTTGGAGTAATCACGGGGAGATAAGGGATTTAACAAGAGGTGATGATCCAATTTCAGAATTTGAAGCTTATGAGTTGTTTAGAGCTGCTTTCTTTGATGGTGATGACAATACACAGGCCCAGAATGAAAATGCAGATCAGAGTGACAATGCAGATCATCATGAAGAAGATTCAGAATTTATGAAAAAGTTGAAAGATGCTGAGACTCCACTCTACTCCAGCTGTTCTAAGTACACTAAAGTGTCTGCTATCATGGGGTTGTACCAGATTAAAGTTAAGAGTGGGATGTCAGAAAACTACTTCGATCAGCTTCTAAAGATAGTTCACGACATGCTACCTGGAGATAATGTCCTTCCAACATCAACAGATGCGATGAAGAAGTTCTTGAAGGTATTTGGTTTTGGATATGAGAACATTCACGCATGCAAGAACGATTGCATTCTTTACCGGAAGCAGTACAAGGATATGACAAGCTGCCTTTGATGTAGTTCTTCAAGATGGGAGATGGATAAGCATACAAAAGAGGAAAAGAAAGGGATTCCAGCCAAAGTTCTTAAATATTTCTCAATAAAGGACAGATTCAGAAGGATGTATAGATCGAAAAGGATGGTAGAGGATCTACGTTGGCATTTCAGTAATGCTTCCGAAGATGGAATGATGCGGCACCCGGTGGATTCGATAACTTGGGCTCAGGTTAATGCTAAATGGCCACAGTTTGCGT
Organism: Camelina sativa; assembly: GCF_030686135.1. Taxonomy (NCBI): domain Eukaryota; kingdom Viridiplantae; phylum Streptophyta; class Magnoliopsida; order Brassicales; family Brassicaceae; genus Camelina; species Camelina sativa. Next base: position 17,118,680 of record NC_141893.1, read on the forward strand.
CTGACCCGAGAAATCTTTGACTTGGTTTGTGTAATGATGGCATGAATCCTTTTTCGATTCAAAACACCAAGTATAGTACATGGCCAGTGTTTCTTGTGAACTATAACATGGCACCTACATTGTGTATGAAGGCTGACAATATAATGTTGACTCTGTTGATACCTGGACCAACTGCACTGAGCAACAACATCGACGTGTATCTTCAACCGTTGATAGAAGATTTACAGGATTTGTGGAATGAAGGTGTGGATGTTTATGATGCCTTCTCAAAGGAAACTTTTAATCTGAGAGCTATTTTACTGTGGACAATCAGTGACTATCCTGCTTTGGGGACTTTGGCAGGATGTAAAGTTAGAGGTAAACAAGCGTGTAATGTTTGTGGTAAGGATACTCATTTTAGGTGGCTTAAGTTTAGTAGAAAACATGTCTACTTGGGCAATAGGATAAGACTCAGAATTGGGCATCCTTACAGACGCAGACGCAGTTGGTTTGACAACACAGTAGAACAAAGGACTGCATGTAGAATTCAAACAGGGGCTGAAATATTTGAGTATTTGAAAGACTTTAAGAATGATTTTGGTCGAGCTTTAGATAAAAAAAAAAGTAAAAGAAAGAGGTCTGACTTGTGTGAAGATGATGAAATTTCAGAAGAAGAATATGATTTGTGTGAAGATGATGAAAAGACTTGCTAAATCAATCGAAGATGAACCAGCAGTAGAAGAAGAAGCTGAACCAGCAGTAGAAGAAGAAGCTGAACCAGCAGTAGAACTAAACCCTGAACCAGCAGTACAACAAAAAGCTGTACCATCATCTAAAGAACATGAAGTAGAAGGAGAAGAGAAAGAGACTGAGAAAGAGCCTGAACTAAATGGAGAGGACCAAGAAGCTGAACAACATGAAACTGTTGGTAATTCACCTGAAGAATGTTTAACTGACCAGTCAAAGACGAAGAAGAGGAGAACTAGAGAACCCACCAGGATGAGTAAATTGGCTAAAAGCAATGAGGACAAAGTAGATGTGGAATTTAACATCATCGGTGACCATGTTGGGAAGGGATCAGTTACACAATCATCTTTTATGGGAGTTCTTGTAAGGGAGCATGTGTCAGTACTTTTAGATGATTGGAGGTACTTGGATTCAAAGATAAAGGATACAATGTGGGAACAGCTTCAGGTACAAGTGTTATTTTCTTTTTTTACTTTGTATTTTACTTGATGCTTTTAACATGTTTTTATAATAACATTGTATAAATTTGTTGTAGGGGACGTTCAATTTGACAGAAGATTGGCAAAAACATTCACTGTTAATGCAAATGGGGTGCGCATGGAGGGCTCATAAGCCTAGGCTACTTCAAAAAATTCGTCTTGCTAAGACCAAGGGTGAAATACGAGATCTGAAACCAAGCAACATTCACAGTGAATCATCATGGTTCAAGTGGGTGAAGATTAGGACTGGCAAAGCTTTCAAGGTTTGCATTCAAATACAAAATTGATTTATGTAATTTTACTTATATTTAATATATTAATTGGAATGACTTTTATAGGAACGAAGTGAGAAATACATGGCTATGAGGAAAGCACAGATTCCACACACAACCAGTCGCAAAGGAATGAATCGCCTTGCTGATGAAATGGTATGTCTATGTAGTGATAAATTGTATTCATTAGTTATATACTATAAATAGTGATTGTGACTACTTCTTGGTACTTGTAGAAGAAAAATGCACCTGACCCGAGTAAGATTACTAGAAGCAAGGTCTGGATAGCTGGACATACCCATGCAGATGGAAGACCTGTTAAACCGGAGTTTCAACAAACAATTGTAAGAAGTTATCAAACTCATCTGTTATTTTTACTTGGTGATGTATAAAGTTGGTTTTACTTGGTAATGTATATTGATGCATTAACAAAATTTTAAACCAGGAACAAATTAAATCGCTTGATAGTGAGATAGGCTCGAACTCCAATGTTAGTCTTAAGGAAGATGTAGTTAGTCAAATTTTAGGGAAAGATAGGAGTGGAAGAATCAGAGGAATGGGCTGATGGGTTATTGCTACCAAGCTAGCATTCTTACAAGCCATAGATGTACATGTGCAGAAGATTGAAGCTCAACATGCAGAATTGGTGAGCGAGGTTGCTGATTTGAGACACATGGTTCGTGACTTAACTAAAGGGAAAAAGGTAAGGTTAATATTCAAATGTGGTTTTCAATTCCTGGTAAGATGTATTATTGAAACTGAAAATTGTGTGTCTAGGATGATGGTGCAAATTCAGACACCACTGACGAACCAAGGTGTCAGTTACTTGATTGGTCTGTAGATGAAGATGTTGTTGTTGCTGAGGGAAAACTATGCTCCGTTGAACCAAGTTACAAGATTGGCGGTATGCCAATTGGTCCTAATGGGCCAGCTGTACTTGTGACCTTTGTATCAGATAAAAATGCATCTCTATGGAGGCCTACAGCAACTGTCGACAAGCTTGGCCAGATTGTGGGAACCAAGATAGCATGGCCATTTGATAAGCTAATTGTGGACAGTATGGACTCCTCAACTGGAAACAAGGGAGCTGATGCCTCGGTAAAGTTCTTATGATATAGTTTACATTGTTATGGTAATATATAAATGCTTATTGGTTAGGTGACACATGAATTATGTTTTTGCATGAATTTTTTAGGAAGATAGAGTCCAGCTTGTTGATTGGATTTTGGGTGGTAAAATAATTGCTGAGGCACATATGATTTCAAAAGACCCTAAACAGTTGGTGAATAAAATTCCTTTGGGTCCGAATGCTGCAATGGTGAATATTGTAAAAGTCATTAACAAAGGGGCTTCATTATGGAGACCACCAAGTGAAGACATTTCTGTGATGGGTGATGCACTGAGCGTGAACATAGCATGGCCACTTACTAAGCTGTCTAAGTGTAACAGACAGATAATGGAGGATGCAGAATATGAGAGTGAATCGGATTTTCGTAAAGAAGAATCCAACAGAGGTGGAGCATTTTTCAATGATGGAGGAGGAACAACAGGTTCTAAGGGAGCAAGAACATCGGGTTCTAAAGAAGTAGAACCAACTCAAGAATCATCACCTAAGGTAAAACTCTTTACATTAATCTGTCTTTTACATGATGTGTTGTATAGTTGTGTGATTGTGATTAATTTCTACAATTTAATTTGTAGAGTGGTGCAAGTAACAGCTACAACAATAGCAACTTAGCTAAGAAGAAATGCTTCCTCATGGATTGCTTTGGATCGGGAGAAAGAGTTGCAGAAGGTCGAGTTATTTCAACCAATCCAAACGACATTGTCCACTGCCATCCATTGGGTCCAAATGTCAGCAAGGTTTGGGTTGACATATGCTTGATTGGCGACGCACGAGTATGGAGACGAACATCAGAATTTGAGATTGTTGCTGATGCATTAGGTACTACTACTGCTTGGCCTAATAAGTACATTGTTTATATGTGAAGCTTTCTCTTATGTTGGATTGTGTTGGATTGTATTGGGTTGTAGAACTTGTTTGGCTTGGAGAACTTGTTGTATTTGTACTTGATGTAGCAATATATATGAACTTTTTCAATTAGATAATGTTTTGGTTTGATATATGACAGGATGTTTAACTATAAGCTAATATGGGAAACAAAAATCCAATTATTTAAAAATCTGGGGAACAATAACAATGATAGAAAACAAACGCTATATTAAAACTAATGGTGGCGTTTGTGAATTATATGAAACCATAAATAATAATGAAAACTATCTGCTATTATAAAGTTTACAACTGCAATAAAAGAAACGCTATCTAAAAAGTAAATAAAATAGCATAAGGAAAAAACGCTATGTAAAGTGCCATATCTATTATAACGGGCGCATATATAGCGTTTACAATACCGCTATGATAACCTGTTATAGCGTTTTCCGGACGCTGTATATGTAACATTTTCTTGTAGTGATAATCTACGAAAAACTATACAACCATTGTTTCAAAGATTGCAAAAAACCCCATACCATGGTCGAGTCTGCATACTAGTCTAGTCCAGGGTATCAAGAAAAAGGTTATAACACTACCATGTCTAGTCATGCCACACCCCAATGCATTCATGATAGTTGAGACAGATGCATCAGAAATAGGTTACGGGGGATCCTTAAACAGAATTTGCTAGAGTCTACCCAAGAGTCTATAGTCCGTTTCCACTCAGGAGTTTGGCTTGGACCACAAAAGAATTACTCTACAGTTAAAAAGGAAGTTTTATCTATAGTAAACTGTATTTCTAAATTTCAAGATGATTTAATAAACAAAAAGTTTTTACTACGTGTCGATTGCAAATCGACGAAAGAGATTTTACAAAAGGATGTTAAAAACTTAGTTTCTAAACAAATATTTGCTAGATGACAAGCTATTTTATCTATTTTTGATTTTGATATACAATATATAAAAGGGGAAAATAATTCTTTACCTGATTTTCTAACAAGGGAGTATTTACAGGGAAAATCTCAGGATCACCAAAATGAGTGAAACACAGGAAAAATCTCAGGATCACCAAAATGAGATGTTAAACTAAATAGGGACACATTTCACCAATAATCCCAAATATAGTTTTTCTTTAATTTCACTTCCATCATTTTTTTCTATTTTTGGTTTGTCAACGCCATCCCTTTCTTTATAATTGTTTAATTTCATTGGTGTTTTATAGTATATATTGTATATAAAATATGTCTTCAAAGCAATGAGTGCATCAGACTACGTCAAGAATCAACCACATTTACAAGGGAAGCAATTAACCACTAGTAACCAATTCTCTGCTTTGGCAGAATTTTCTCCTTTATGCTATGCAAAAGCCGTCAACCCCCAACCACAAAAAATATCCACTCCATCCTCCTCACAAAAAAACCACAGACCAAAAATCGTCCTACTTCCTCAAACCACAACGCCAACACCTTATTAGAACCTCATTTACCAAACCAATATCCCTTAAAGACCTAACCTAATATACCAACTGCATATTTTACGAAGAAAGCCAATACCTTACCAAAAACCGCACATTCTACGAATTCATTCTCGTAAACACCAAATCAGTAGAAATAACCCACCATACCGACAAGAATGACCCAAACGTCATTTCCTACTCCACCTGTAAAATTCTCAAAGTATGCAATCCTCAAGATCTCATATTCATAAACCTGCACACCGCAAAAGAATTCTCCATCTCGGGGTTCCATATTCCAAGATTTACCTACTCAGATTACCAAAAAGCCTTTCTCCATACCCATTACCTTCGAACCTATGATCACTCCTGGTTCCTCTCCTTCGACTTTCATTGCCCCAAGACAATACCAGGATGGTTCTACGAATGGTGGTATTGGTTCGGCCCAACCGATGACATATATCCTACCCAAATACCGAAAGTTTCACTACCCTACTATACTAAACACGAAAAACACCAACCCATTGGCCCCCTGCCTAAGATAGCCTTCCACATAGATATGGGAATACCCTGTATACTATCATGGCACTACAACCCTGTACCCTTCTTACCAGACATGCCATACTCACTAGTCCGCGAGTTCAGAATCAAGTGGTGGGACAAATACAACCTTGACCGCTGCTCCTTATCCAACTTGGAGAAATGGATCCAAACACATCAACAAATCAAGCAGTCCATAGATACAGTATCCCGAGCATTACCACCTATTCACACAAAAACTTCGCCCCGCAAACCTCCAAGTCCTACAGAATCAACCACTTCATCCTCCGGATCCAAGAAAAGTAGATGCAAAGAAAAGCTCAAGAAACTCCTCGAAACAATTGCGATGCAAATATCCTCCTCGGACGACGAAGATGATATAACACAAGACAACAATACACAAGACGACGATCCAATCTAAAACGATAATCCTTATCCGATAAAAAAAATGATATGTTTACACTTCTACGTAAAATTAGACTACTAAGATATTAAACTGTATATTTATATATATATATATATATAAAATGATATGTTTACAGCTCTCTACTACTCTTTAATTAATCTTGCTTGTACTATAAATATTTAGTATAACTTTTTGTAGAAGAAACAAGGAACCTCTTCCACCGACTCCATTTTTCAAGGCAACAAGAAGACAAAAACTCAATTATACAACAGTTCAACTTTCAACAAAAGACTTCAAGACCAAGAAATGAAGACTTCAAGACTATACAAGAAGACAAAGACATCAATCAACAAAGGATTACTCATCTCATGCAACCTCAATAATAGGACACGTCTACAACAATTTATTCAACTTCACACAGCCTTGTATAAATAAGAAAGAGAGAAGAATAGGAGAGGGCAGAGTGTTTTTAGCGATCATTCACAAATTCCCAATATATCCTACTCTCTAGTTTTATAAGTTTGTTTTCAAAGTCTGTACCTTTACTCTTGTATTTTAACCAAGTTTAAATAAAGTAAGTTTTAATCATCCTTCTTGTCTATATTTTAAGTTAATCGTTTTATTTATAAAATTGTTTCTACTATACTTATAAAACAATCTAAAATATATTCTATATATATTTTATCCTGGGTTTTGTTTAAGAACGTATGGTATCAGAGCCAAAAAATATTTTTGCCTATAGTATGATATGTGTTTTTCTTAAACCATCCAAGCCAAAATATACTTATTTAATCTATCCGTAAGCCTAATGTTAAAAACCAACCTACCATAACCTTGTCAAGAGGGTTGATAGCATAGGTGTTCCAGGTTGTAAGACCAGAAGGCAGTGAGTCTGTTGGTAAGCCCATGCGTCATTCGTCATCGATAAGATCGGTTAGTTTGCATTTTTAGCATCAGATTAAGAATAATTTAAACATGGCATCTAAGGTTAGGAAGTTGTTTAAGTCTAAGCATGCATCATCTTCTCCATCTCAAAAAACAATTAATTCAAGAGAAATTATGTCAAAAATTACAACCTTTAATCAAGAAAAATCAAAAGATCAACTACCGCATGCTAATCCACAAAATATATATCAAATATGAGCTTTTGATTTTAGAACTGCCTATTCAATAAAAGAACATGAACAAACTTTATTATTACAAAATGAATTTGAACAAATTAAACTACTTTCTTCTATGGCTTTAGAAAACTATAAAAGAAATTTTTTTAATTATATTTATTTTGGTCTAATACAAATAGCAATTAAACCTTTATCTAGAACATGGATTGATTCCCCAATACTCATGTTATTAAGAGATAAAACACTTTTAAAATTTGAAGACTCCTTATTAGGAGCAGTACAATCAAACTTATGTAACGGAGCTATATATTTTAATTGTGCACCAAATTTTCAAGTGAGCTTACATGATCCTACAATATTTAATAATTTAGTTTTAAACGTACACTTGCCTGAAATTAAATTTCAGCAAGAAAGACATGGCTATTTGTTGTTGTATCGAATTTACTTTAAGCAATCTACATCTGAGTTTAACCCACAATGTTTATTGCAATATGATAAAGGCGAAACGACAATATTGGCTGCACATAGTAAAGACACACCAACCTCTACATACATACCTAAACAATTAAAATGGACAGAAATTACAATTCCTGATCAATGGAAAATTAATATTACTCAACCACCAAGAAACTTTGAACAAAGAACTATTACATGCGGTAGTTGATCTTTTGATTTTTCTTGATTAAAGGTTGTAATTTTTGACATAATTTCTCTTGAATTAATTGTTTTTTGAGATGTAGAAGATGATGCATGCTTAGACTTAACAACTTCCTAACCTTAGATGCCATGTTTAAATTATTCTTAATCTGATGCTAAAAATGCAAACTAACCGATCTTATCGATGACGAATGACGCATGGGCTTACCAACGGACTCACTGCCTTCTGGTCTTACAACGGACGCATAGTTCCTTGTTCAAACTTTCTTGGTGGTTGAGTAATATTAATTTTCCATTGATGAGGAATTGTAATTTCTGTCCATTTTAATTGTTTAGGTGTGTATGTAGAGGTTGGTGTGTCTTTACTATGTGCAGCCAATATTGTTGTTTCGCCTTTATCATCTTGCAATAAACATCTTGGGTTAAACTCAGATGTAGATTGCTTAAGGTAAATTCGATACAACAACAATAACCATGTCTTTCTTGCTGAAATTTAATTTAAGGCAAGTGTACGTTTAAAACTAAAGTATTAAATATTGTAGGATTATGTAAGCTCACTCATTAAAATATATAGCTCTGTTACATAAGTTTGATTGTACTGCTCCTAATAAGGAGTCTTCAAATTTTAAAAGTGTTTTATCTCTTAATAACATGAGTATTGGGGAATCAATCTCTCTTCTAGATAAAGGTTTAATTGCTATTTGTATTAGACCAAAATAAATATAATTAAAAAAATTTCTTTTATAGTTTTCTAAAGCCATGGAAGAAAGTAGTTTAATTTCTTCAAATTCATTTTGTAATGATAAAGTTTGTTCATGTTCTTTTATTGAATAGGCAGTTCTAAAATCAAAAGATCCTATTTGATATATATTTTGTGGATTAACATGCGGTAGTTGATCTTTTGATATTTCTTGATTAAAGGTTGTAATTTTTGACATAATTTCTCTTGAATTAATTGTTTTTTGAGATGTAGAAGATGATGCATGCTTAGACTTAAACAAATTCCTAACCTTAGATGCCATGATGCATGCTTAGACTTAAACAAATTCCTAACCTTAGATGCCATGTTTAAATTATTCTTAATCTGATGCTAAAAATGCAAACTAACCGATCTTATCGATGATGAATGACGCATGGGCTTACCAATGGACTCATTGCCTTCTGGTCTTACAACCTGGAACACCTATGCTATCAACGCTCTTGACAAGGTTCTGGTAGGTTGGTTTTTAACACTAGGCTTAAGGATATATTAAACAAGTATCTTTTGGCTTGGATGGTTTAAAAAAAACATATATCATACTATAGGCAAAAATATTTTTTGGCTCTGATACCATACATTCTTAAGCAAAACCCAGGATAAAATATACATAGAATATATTTTAGATTGTTGTATAAGTATAGTAGAAACAAGTTTATAAATAAAACGATTAACTTAAAATATAGACAAGAGGGATAATTAAAACTTACTTTATTTAAACTTGGTTAAAATACAAGAGTAAAGGTACAGACTTTTAAAACAAACTTATAAACCTAGAGAGTAGGATATATAGGGAATTTGTGAATGATCGCTAAAAACACTATGCCCTCTCCTACTCTTCTCTCTTTCTTATTTATACAAGGCTGTGTGAAGTTAAATAAATTGTTGTAGGCGTGTCCTATTATTGAGGTTGCATGAGATGAGTAATCCTTTGTTGATTGATGTCTTTGTCTTCTTGTATAGTCTTGAAGTCTTCATTTCTTGGTCTTGAAGTCTTTTGTTGAAAGTTGAACTGTTGCATAATTGAGTTTTTGTCTTCTTGTTGCCTTGAAAAATGGAGTCTTGATGGAGTCGGTGGAAGAGGTTCCTTGTTTATTACAAAATGTTATACTAAATATTTATAGTACAAGCAAGATTAATTAAAGAGTAGTAGAGAGCTGTAAACATATCATTATATATATATATATATATATATATATATATATATCTTAGGAGTCTAATTTTACGTAGAAGTGTAAACATATCATTTTTTTTTATCGGATAAGTATTATCGTTTTAGAATGGATCGTCGTCTTGTGTATTGTTGTCTTTTGTTATATCATCTTCGTCGTCGAGGAGGATATTTGCATCGCAATTGTTTCGAGGAGTTTCTTGAGCTTTTCTTTGCATCTACTTTTCTTGGATCCGGAGGATGAAGTTGTTGATTCTGTAGGACTTGGTGGTTTGCGGGGTGAAGTTTTTGTGTGAATAGGTGGTAATGCTCGGGATACTGTAGCTATGGACTGCTTGATTTGTTGATGTGTTTGGATCCATTTCTTCAAGTTGGATAAGGAGCAGCGGTCAAGGTTGTATTTGTCCCACCACTTGATTCTGAACTCGCGGACTAGTGAGTATGGCATGTCTCGTAAGAAGGGTACAAGGTTGTAGTGTCAAGATAGTATCCAGGGTATTCCCATATCTATGTGGAAGGCTATCTTAGGCAGGGGGCCAATGGGTTGGTGTTTTTCTTGTTTAGTATAGTAGGGTAGTGACACTTTTGTTATTTGGGGAGGATATATGTCATCGGTTGGGCCGAACCAATACCACCATTCGTAGAACCATCCTGGTATTGTCTTGGGACAATGAAAGTCGAAGGAGAGGAACCAGGAGTGATCATAGGTTCGAAGGTAATGGGTATGGAGAAAGGCTTTTTGGTAATCTGTGTAGGTAAATCTTGGAATATGGAACCCTGAGATGGAGAATTCTTTTGCGGTGTGCAGGTTTATGAATCTGAGATCTTATGGATTGCATACTTTGAGAATTTTACAGGTGGAGTAAGAAATGACATTTGGGTCATTCTTGTCGGTATGGTGGGTTATTTCTACTGATTTGGTGTTTACGAGAATGAATTCGTAGAATGTGCGGTTTTTGGTAAGGTTACCGGTAAGGTATTGGCTTTCTTCATAAAATATGCAGTTGGTATATTGGGTTAGGTCTTTAAGGGATATTGGTTTGGTAAATGAGGTTGTAATAAGGTGTTGGCGTTGTGGTTTGAGGAAGTAGGACGATTTTTGGTCTGTGGTTTTTTGTGAGGAGGATGGAGTGGATATTTTTTATGGCCGGGGGTTGACAGCTTTTGCATAGGATAAAGGAGGAAATTCCGCCAAAGCAGAGAATTAGTTACTAGTGGTTAATTGCTTCCCTTGTAAATATGGTTGATTCTTGACATAGTCTGATGCACTCATTGCTTTGAAGACATATTTTATATACAATATATACTATAAAACACCAATGAAATTAAACAATTATAAAGAAAGGGATGGCGTTGACAAACCAAAAATAGAAAAAAATGATGGAAGTGAAATTAAAGAAAAACTATATTTGGGATTATTGGTGAAATGTGTCCCTATTTAGTTTAACATCTCCTATATATAAAGATAGTGAGTCTGATTGGTAACGTAGTCAAAGCTGTACAGAAAAGATGTAAGCTGTTACAGAATAGTGCAAAGTTGTAAGAAAGAGTTGTACATGAAAGTTGTACAAAAAAACTGAGAGTAAAGTTTTTAATAGAGTTTTTGGTAAAGTTTTTATGATTGGTAAAAATTAAAAGTTGTAGCTTTGTTTGTGTCACCAATCAAACCCAGTATTTTTTTTTTATTTCTTACGTGTTAATACCACAACAATTATTAAAATTTGTATAAAGACAACATTATATTTTGTAAAAAAGTTACATATATGTGTCATAATATCCCGTACTAAATTAAGTATAGTGTGGATGTTAGTGGGTGCTAAAGTATTGAAACAAGTTTGGTCTGTTTCGGCAATTATCAAAAATTATCAATGTTTTGAAAATGATATCTACGTAATTTTATAAAACACCAAAAGTTTTTGAAAAGATGGGTTAAGCATTAGTTGGCCTATTTTTTATTAGTAGTATATATGAACTTATAACATTATTCTTGTTCAGTTTTATTTTATTTTATTCACGTGTTCGATTATAAATCTATATATAAACTTGATTCTACAGTACTCTCAAATAATAGCATGGCTTAGGATTAAGCCATGCATGTGTTAGTGTACATGTAGAATCAAGTTCATCCACGCATTCATCAACAAATTACGTGGCCATCCAAAAAATCTTATTGTCTTGAAATTCATCTTTGAACCTGTTGACAAGTCAAATTAATCTTCTAATAATAATTTCGTATTCTACTTACTGATTTTTAGTATTGAATTTACGATTCTCACTCACGCAGTGTCCCATACATAATTTCGTGCTCAAATTTGAAGGTTATCTCCAAAACTTATTACCTCTTGGTTAAGTTTTTTTTGCAAGTTGATTTAGGGGTCGAGAGGATTTCAGGACACACTTAATTCTCTTCTACAAAGATTTTGGTCATTAAAACATATGATCTCACATAGTTTTTTTTTTTTTTCGGGGGTTTCGTTTACGATTTTATCATCAAAGCATGATGCATATCTCACATTAATACTCACATGTATGAAAGAAGACAACGAACCCAAATTAAGCTTGATGGTGGAGGTTTCTAAGAAACCTTCTCATCAAACTCTTTAAAGGGCTTAAGAGAGAAAGAACTTAAGAAATGAATTCAAGATATACAAGGGTCAAGACAAGAAGTGAACTTTAAGTCAAAGACTTTGAGATCATCTAGAAAACCTTCATGTGATGGAAACAACATCAGAGTTTGATTAAGGATGATTCCATAGTATCCTTAATGGGCCGTAGTATCCTAGATGAGACTGAAATAAGCCCAAATTGATAAATTGAGATCTTGGAAGTGAGCCCCATGGATGAGCTGTAAATAGATATGCAAGGCTGTGGCTGTGGCTGTGGCTGTGTTGTGGGATGAATGATGACGCGGGGTGGGGGAAGGAATGTTGTTGTTTGTTGTTTAGGCTTTTGCTTTTTTTGAAGTCTAAAGGCGTGGGGAGACAGCTCTGTCTCTTTCCCCTTTTTCTCTTTACTACTACTCTCTTTATTTCTCTTCCTTCCATTTCAATTATGCACCTTTGCTTCCTATATTTGGAGGAAATGATTTAAAGTTCTACTGACAATTTTAATATAAATCATACTTTATATAAGATTGATTTAGTCTTAAACCTGTTTTAGCGTATTGGATGAAGATAATTTAAAGTTCTACTAAACACTTTTTGTTATTGTTGTTGTAAGATCTAATAAAAGTGCTCTAACTCTTTATCAAGTTTGGATGAAAAGTATGTAAATAACAGCAAAGAGTTGTATACAATTGAAAATAGAATATGGGAATTTATGAAACATGAATAGATCTTTTTCAATCCATCATATGCATTTAACTTCTATGTTCATATATAGAATGGGTAGATATATATTAAAATTCTCCACAAAATTAATCAATGAAACTCTGAAATATTTCATAATCTTAAATATATGATCCAATTATCTTTAGTCATGGATTTTAATAGAATTAAAATTCAACTACAGTCCATTATTCAATTAATGATTCTATATCATGCTTTACAATATGACATTATCGGATATGATATTTGTAATTCATGCTTAATAGATTTAAAATTTGGTGTTAATAAATTAGGATTTCAAATACTTCATTAAAGTCCGTTGTTATTCAAACTAAAAGAGTTTTGAAAATTTTGTATATGAAGTCATTGAAAATTTTCAGAGTTTCACAAGTAAAATTATTAAAATCATCCAAGTTATACCGCATAAATTTTAAAATCTAAACAAATGAATATTTAAAAATGATTAAATAACACATCTTAAATCATGCTCTTAGAAATATATGCATAAATGATTTTACTTTCTTATATACCAAAACTACACAACTTGTGTGCAATTGTAATATGTGATATTGTGAAAATTGATTTAAGATCATTTTTAATAAAAAGTTAAAACAAAAAAATTGAAACAAAAAAAATTAGAGGAATAATGTTTATGTTTCTGTTTACCTCTGACAATTATTTTAACTGCAACTAAAAAAGAATACTACATCTGTACTTGATAATTCTTTTAGTTTTCCACCTATAAAAAAATACCAAAATTATATAACAGCTCAAATAAGTATATTTTGTCCAACTGTAAAATACATACAGAGTGGATCCGACCAACAAGAAAAAAAAAGTGTAAAAGCACAGTGACCGTACAATAAATAAAACAATGTTATTGATATTTGGGAAAAGTTAAGCTTAAATAATTGAATTGAGTATGTCCCCCAAACTCTCTCTTTTTCCTGACTTTTCCTTGAATCCTCTTCCCTCCTTCTCCTCCTCTCTCTCTTCTCTCTTCTCTCAACTACCGTTCTCTGCTTCTTCTTCTGTTCCCAAAGTCGGTAACTTTATTTCGCGGGTTCGTTCGTTGAGTTTGTAGCAACATGACAATGGAAGACACGACATTTACCAAGGTGTTCGTTGGAGGACTAGCTTGGGAAACACACAAAATCTCTCTCAGGAACTACTTTGAACAGTTTGGGGACATTGTTGAAGCTGTTGTTATCACTGATAAATCTAGTGGGAGATCTAAAGGCTACGGCTTTGTAAGTGTTTCTTCCTTTTTTTTTCTTGGAACTTTGAGATTTGTTGTTATAGCTTCATCAAGCTCACGGGTTCTCTTTTTTTTTTTTTTAATACTTTTAAAGGTGACTTTTTGTGATCCGGAAGCAGCTCAGAAAGCTTGTGTAGATCCAGCTCCTGTTATCGATGGGAGAAGAGCTAATTGTAATCTTGCTGCTTTTGGTGTTCAGAGATCCAAACCTTCTTCTCCTGTTCATGGTACTTTTTAGGTTTCTTTACCTAATTTTGATAACCCTTTATGTAATTCCACGGATCTTACCATTATCTAAGAGAAAAGGCTGGAATTGAATGTCGTGACATGTATCACATATTTGTAGCAAGTTAGATACTTTATCAATTGTCTTACTTTATTGTTTAAGGGGTAGTTTCATCTTGCTCAGTACTCTAGTAGTCTTTATCATGTGCTGCAGACTAATAAGTTAAAACCTATAGGTCTGTTTTATACTCTGAAGACTTATCTGGTTAAAATATGTTGTGTTTTGTTTTTGCTAAAAGCATATGTTTGAGATGACATTCTCATGGTGTTGTGTTTTAGTAGGACATGCAGGAGGAAGAGGCGGTCTGAAGGTGACTAGCCCTTTCAAGACACACTTTGGAGCGGCGGCTACTGCTATGCCTTCGCCACTTCCATTCTCTCACTACACACTTCCTTACACTAATCCTTTTGGGTACTACACGTTATATCTCTTACTTCTTTCCCAAACTCATTTAATAGACTGCTAAATCCTCTGTTTGGTCTCATTAAACTTTGTTAGGTTCTCTTCATACACAATGGACTACAATTACCCCACGGTATGTATATATTGTGCTTATCTCAATCTAGTTATCTAGTCTTTCCCTATTCTACTTTTTATCTTTTATAGCTTATTGAATACTTGTTTTTGTAACAGAGCTACTACAATGTCTATGGAGGGGCAACTGCTCAGCATCCAATGTATAGCAGCGGACCAATGACTGGTGTAGCTGCAGCAGCAGCAGGGTTTTACCCATATCTCCAATTTGCTGAAGGAAATGGACCAGTCACTGGTTATGCCCCTCTTCACTACCCCAACCACATGTTTCACTATTCTGCTCTTGCCTCCTCTACGGGTGGAAACTATCCACACCAAAATGGTACACCAGTGTCTCTTGCACCTTCACCAGTCATACCATCAGGTTTGTGTAATTATTTGTTTTTGTTGTTCATTGAAACCTGGAAAAACCAGAGGTACTGATGTTCTTCAGCAGTGTGCTTTGCAGTTCCACAGGCTTGACCATGAAGGCTCATGATTTCAACTCTGATTCCATTGATGCTATGTAGAGGCCAGTTCATTTTAAATCCTTAAGGCAAGCTTTGTTTACTACTTTTCATCCACATGCCTCGAAGTCCCACAAGACCTGTGGCCTAACCATGGTTGCCCTTTTCCCCTTTATGCTTCTAACCCATTAGACAAAGAGCCCATAATTTGGAGTTTGGGCGACTTTGCAAGTTCTAGTTAAGTCTCACATAGGGGTTTTAACTTGGACCGTTGTCATACGCATTACTCATCTTTTCATTTTCTTCATTGCATTACGTGCTTCTGAACGAAGGTTTCGTTTAAGATAGCCTGTTCGAGGTTTAGAAGTAAAGAGTTACCGTGTCTTGCACAGTGCCTCAGAAAGGCAAAGCAATTTTGTAGAAAAACATAAAAAGCTTAGGATTGGCTGATCAACATGAAAGGAAATAAGGATTTACCAGGAAAAGGCACAATGTCACCACCTGGAAGTGTTTGAAGTAGTGTGTGCAAAGGTGTTCCCACTACTTTTACGCTAAATCCATTTTAATGTGCAGTCTTAGGATTATTAGATCTAGGACCATGTAGTTACAAAGTCTTATCGTAGATAGCTAGAACATAAATTCTCTGACATCAAGAAAGGCTAAAGGAAATAGCCTCACAAACTTCCTTTACGGATAAAGGAAGTAGTGGTGTTTGCTAACCCATGTATATTCTCGGTGGCTAAGCACTGGAGTTATAGCCACACTTAGATTAAGATCATTTTTAAGATTCAAGATATAGTTTGCTCATCATTCAACCAACCCCACATATGGATTGTGAGGAGTCCTTGCATTTACATGTTTTGCCTCTTGGGAGATATTTTGGTTCCCTTTAGGTTCTTCTCTTTAACGTCAACCAAACCAGTTGATCAACCATGGTTAGGATTTCAGGTGAGAGGTATTTATCACCTCCTTATCTCTCTTTTACTCTTTCCTCTGTTTATTCAAGAACAAAAGAAAAAAAACCCTCTCTAGACTCTTTTATGTGTGTTTGTTATCTTGTAAGCTTGTGTTTCTGATTCTATGTAAGAAAACAAAACCTTTCATTTTCCATCCACGGTGGTTTGGAAAATGAAATTGTGATTGCAATATTTTACTTCTATCTGATATAAACCCTCTCTCAGTTGTGACAATGCCTCCTTTACAATATGTATCCCTACATTCATTAACTTGGCTTGAAGAGGCCTTACTGTTCCATATGATCTGACCGAAATAGAACTGTATAGTTGTCATCCAAATTGCAGAAGCAATACTCAAACTTTATACACAAGAAGATGGCTCAATCACTCGGTAACAAACTAATATTTATGTACTATCATATGAACAACATAAGCATCATATCATACACAAACCAAGGTAGGAACTTGAGACCTATACCTAATATACAATTAACAATACTGCAACTATAGAAGAGAAAAAGGCATGTGAAAGAATAAATAGAACATAAAGTCACATACTGAAACTAGAGCTTGAATCTTAACGACGATTTTGGGGAAGAGAAGAAGCGTGTTAATGATCAAGAACGTGTACACTCAATGCCCTGACAAATAGCCAACCAAACACCAAGTAGCGTTAAGCAAATAGCTGCATCAATGGCAAGAACAATTTGCACTTGACGCCGCCACTTCCTCTCAATGCTCTCAGATCGTCCCCTTCTTGGAACATATGTAGTTGCTGCAGATGAAGAATCAGAACGTTCTGTAACGTTTCCTCTATCATTTGATTTTCGGTGCTCCTCTATCTCAATGCCTCTCTGTGAGTTCACATGATCTCTCCCTTTCTTCTTCTCTTGCTTGTTGGATCTTCCCAAAAGCGGAGCTTTCGTTGAATTAGCTGCTGCGTCGCTTTGTTCAGCACCATCAATGGAAGGTGATGATACCGGAAGACAAGTGAGATCAGTCTCCAACGAAGCTATGAGTCTTCGGACAAGCTGGTCTTGAACATTGCTGAAACTCATACTCCCAGAGAAGCTACCTCTCGAATTCTTCTTATTAGCTTTCTTTAACTCACCCTTTAGATTCTCAAGAAAATCAAGAACGCTAGATCTCCTGAAAACATCATCAACAATGGCGAAATAAACGAACCCATCTTCCATCAAGAACCCAAAAGTCCTCTTACTCATCGTTTCGAAGTACCACTTGTGAAAAGGCGGAGTCTTTTCTAAGCATAACGCAGCGAGACTGTCGTTGCTGCGATGGCCTCCGGCATTGTTGTAAGCGTATAGAATCTGGTTGTCTTTTGAGACACAACAGTAGTGAACTGTGTTTTTGATTGAACCCATGTCGGGACTTTCGATTAGGGCAGACGATGAGAAAGAGAACAGAGAGATGAAGTCAATTCTCTGGTTTGAGTCTAGGGTTCTGGGATTGTTGAAAAGAAACCCCAAGTTTAAGTCTTTAAGATCCTTATCTTTGCTAAGCAACAACGAAAGGAATCTTGAAAAGGACCAAAGAGAAGATGGAATGTTTGGGAAAGAGAAAGCATTAAAGCAGAGAGAGAGGACAACAATTCAAGCTCTCACCCAACCCTTTGACTCTGCTTTATCTTTTCTCTTTCCTAGTATTACCTTATCCTCTGTTTTCTTGACTTTGAAACAGACTATGAAATCGCTAATACAGGTAGTTAAGATCATCAAACCCTTTTGGAACTCAGTTTTTGCGCGCGAGCAAACGCAAAGGTTAATGGGACAAGTTTCTCTGAGTAATTTTGGTAATTTTCCAAAATTTCAGGTTCGAGCACAAACGTTTACTACACATTTTGCCTTCTTGTTTCTTCTATGGATCAGATCAATCTCTCATTTTCACTCCTAGTAAATGTACTAATGTTACAAGTTACAAATGCAAGTACACAGCAAACTTTACAGAAGTGGTTAATCTTAACCAGGTCTACAACTACAACAAGCATTCGATGTCCCGATGCTGTTCCGTTCATCCTCTTGCGTTTCCTTCAAGCCCTCCTCCGCATCTCGATCACACTGAGTCGGATCAGACTGTTGCTCTTGGCCATCGTTTAGGTGGTTTACTGGCTCGGATTCCGGTTGACTCGACACTTCTCTGTGCCTTACTGGCTGAGATTCCGGTTGACTCAACACTTCTCTGTGGTTTAGTGGCTGAGATTCTGGTTGACTCAACACCTCTTCATCAGGGCTGACGAGACTCGGACCAGAATCTTCTTCAGTTTGACGGGGTTGGCTGGGGAGAAGAGCCAGACGGCAAAGGGGGCAAGTGGTATGCGATGTGAGCCAAAGATCAATGCAATCCATGTGAAAAGTGTGTTTACATACAGGGATCTGTTGAAGCTTGTCATCTGCTTGATACTCCCCAAGGCAAACAGAACATCTGTAAATCAAAAGGCCTAATCAGCTTTTTCTTAATTCTAGTTTACAATTTGGCTCTCAGGTTTCAGGGTTATATTAAGCACAATTATATAAACTCCCAAGTTTTGCCTCTACCAGGACAACTAAATCTTTCAAACTATCTTTAGATCTTGAGATATCTCTTTCAAATTACATAATAATACACATAGTCCAGAAACTATACCCACCACAATTACCTGATCATGTAAGCAACTACTGTAACATTTCAGCCTCCATTCAAGTAACAATGTGACTGTCAAATTGGACCTAAGTACCTTTCAAAACCAAGGCAGACCAAAAATTTCATCCCACCAGAGATAAAAACTAGAACCTCTCATCTTTGTTCACTTCCACCAATGAACAACAAAGGTTTAACTCATTTTTTGAACTTTCTACAACTAAGCCTTATTCTTTGTTTTCCTAAAGCCTTAGAAAATCTCACTCATGGTTCATGAATTTATGAAAAAAGGACTAAAATTACAAAAGGGAATAGAATCTGGAGAACTCACTGTGAATCCATTACGGTGAAGCTCTCTTTAAAGACGACAATGGGAAGCATCTCTCTCAGCTCTTTACTCAATCCTAATTCAGCCTGCTCACGTTACAAAACACACCAATCATTACAAAACTAAATCATAAAAGAACAGATCTTCGTCTTCACAAGGTGAAACTCAATAAGAGAGATGAACAAAAGAAGAGATTAGTCAAGAGTAACGTACCGTGGAGAGAGAGTTACCAGGGATGAAAGTAGTTCGCATTCCGAGAGAAGACAAATCGGAGCTACCACGACGAAGGTAGATCAAGTAGAACAAGAAGAGAATAATAAATGTGAAGCAGATTGGTACAGAAAAGATGAATGCTTGATAAAGTTTAAGCTCCGGCGAGTTCGTACCGGCTGATGATGAACTGTAGTTTTCCGGGTTTGAGTTGCTGTAAGACATCACCACACACACAGACCCAGTTCACCAAAATACACAAACAAAGACTTAAATCCCAAAAAGGCACTTCCTTTGAATGAAGAAACGAGAGAAATCGTCAGATCGGGAGTTATATTATATAAATAAATAAATAAAAAGACAAAAATGGTAATAATGTGTATATACGTATGTGTGAGAGAGAAAGAGAGATGTGGCAGAGGTTTCAGGTGAAGCATTTTTAGCTTTCAGTATAGGGCAACTGTCTGTTTCCTTCTTCATTTATGATTATTTTTCTAATGGGGAAAATTAGATATATAAAAAAAGATTGGGGCGTTCATTAATAATGAAAAATTTATGATTATGAGATGTTAGATAACTTTTCCCGTAGATTCTGGCCGAACAAGCAAACAAGAGGACGGAAAACGTTACACACTTTACACCGATCATAATCGACAAATCCTTTGATTTTGGGATTTAGCCGAAGCCATCGCTAAGTTGTCAACTTCAGGTTCTTTGATTGTACTGCTTTGTAAACCATATGGAGACACGTACGAGAATGCTTTTGTTTTTTCTTTCTCTTGGTGTCGTTCTTTAGATTCATAAATTTTATTTGGAAAATTATAGTCCTTAATACTTATCCATAAACAAGAACAAAGACTATGGCATGTTACCTATACAGTATACTCTCTCAAATGTATATTTGCTTATCTATAAAAGATTCATCTGCCTTCTCAATATACAGTACTTGCTTATATATAAAAGATTCATCTGCCTTATCAGTTCTCAATATATATTCATACATGAACATGACTTATCTTACTATATTTCCCACACTTACATTCTCCCCCTTAAGGCCTATACTATTTCAGTTATAGTTCAAACATTGTAATAATACAGAGAGGCTTATTGTTACAGATAACTCAAACTCCGAACCTCAACATCGGCATAGCAGAACACAAGGCCACAGAATCTCCAACGTTCTGCTTTGTAGAAACCAAGAACTGTTTGATTTAAGCGATTCTTTCTTTTGTTGGTGTCTTCGTGGTTGGACCATCAGAGCTGAATTTGCGGACAAGGACTTTGAAACACGGCAGAAACACGATGTATAGTGCAACGATTACAAATGGAGCCGCTATGAGCCACCCTAGTAGCTGCAAAAATAAGTTCAGGTTATATATGACAACCCGGAACCAACTTGCCGTAGAAATGACAACATGGTGAGTGAAAATCCCACTTTAAAGAAAATCTACGACACTAAGCCAACACAGAAGAACCTTACCGCATTTCCAATGCTTAAGAAAACATCTCGAGAAGCTTGGCCTGTCAACACCTTCTTTAGAGCATCAGATGTTAAAGGAAAATGAGGTCCACCGATAATATTTTCACCAAGCCGTAAGAAAGGCACCACAAGACTTCAATGTGACACACATAACGTAAAACAAAACTACACATAAGTACTCAATTTGATAGTAGAAAATCAATAAAACACTGCTTTGTGTTGTCTCTCTATATTGTTTCAAAAGCCGAAACTTTGAAGGAAGCTTAAATAGAGAAAAAGGCTACCTTAGTTCTATTGGAGTAGCAATGAAATTAGCCAACATCACAGTTGGAGCATGACAAAGAGATCCAAGCGATGCAATAGCCAGGCCACATAACAACACCGTCACACCTATCAAAACACAAGTATCCCTATTGAGTGAAATACATTTAGAGATCACAAACACCAAAATGTTCGATGAACAACTATTCGACAAACGAAAATGGCACGAGAACGCACCACAGATTGGAAATACTCCCATGGTAATCCCCAATGCTGCAGAGAAGGCCAGCTGCTTTGGCTCAGCACCTCTAAAGGGTACACAAATTTAAAAAAATTTGGTTCACTTGCTATACTGCACAATACATAAATATGGCAAAAACTTCGAGTCTTTACAAGCCACATGGTTACACATAACTGTTCGATTTGGTCTCTAGTGGTGCAAATAAAGAAACCAACCACTGGCCACATTTTTTTCTAATCAAAACAAAACAGTCAAGAAGTAAGCACAAGTCATCTACTTGATTCCACAAGAAATAGGAAATGGTATCAAACTAAACAACATCGACTAGCACGTTAAAAACTCTATAACACAGAGAGAAGGGTTCATCACAACAAAATATGAAGAGAGTCACAGAGTAGTAAAGAACCTTCGCAAGATCTGGACAAGTGGTTCACTGATCTTCTTGTCGAACCAAACTTTCAAACTAAATTTCGAATTCGCCATCACGAATCCTCAACAAATTCTATAAATTTTCTCAGCAAGTTAACAAATTTAGAAACGAAGAACACTTCTACTAAGTTATTGAATCAACAAACAACACTTGAAACCTGAAAAAGTAAGAACAGAAGAAGTCTCGAAATGGGGGTTTCTCTTATCTATCTCTCTACCGCTCCACGGAACCCGAATCGAGTTCGGGTAAACGGGTCAAAACAACCATAATGGGCTTTCGTCGTGTTTTAAAGTCCGAATCACTAAACCGGGTCGACCCGATTGTTAATTCCATCATTCTTTGTAGATGCTTCCCTATTTTCGTTCCCCCGCTAGTTTCAATTTTTTTTTTCGCCATTTTCGAATTTTCTCTGAAGGTGAAGAGCTCGCATAAAGTTTTTTTTCTCTGATCGTCAGATTCGTATGAAGATCTGATTCAACATTTTCTGAAACTCTCATTTGAATCGTGTTTGATTGATTAGGTTAGAATTTGAAATCGGAGAAGTGAAGAAGAAGAAGAAGAAGAAGAAGAAGAAGAAGAAGAAATGGAGGAGTATCTACAGTATATGAAGACTCTCCGGTCTCAAATGACTGGTAACAAACTTCATCTCCGCTTCTGATTTTTCCGATTTTAGCTGAAATTTCATCTGACGATTCGTTTCCATGGATTCGATTGAGGTTAGATGTGGAGGATCATGCGGCGAAGGTCTCCGTCGAGGAACAGACGCAGGTTACCACAATCAGTACCTTGGAGAAAGATCTCGCTCATGGTTAGCTTCTCTCTTTCTCTCTCTCTCTCTCTCTCTCTCTCTCTCTCTCTCTCTCTCGCTCGCTCGCAACGTTTTCGGATTTCAGATTTTTCCGTTGATATGGAACGAACAATAGTTATCGTACGGCAGATGCTATATTAGGTCATGATGATCTTCGTTTAGATTTGTGCTAATTCGGTTTTGAAATCCATAGATTGCGAGCGTGTGCTTCACTGTTGATGTGTGTTTGCTTAGATTTGGGATTTTGTTATGTGAATGTTGATTTGGCTGTTTTGTGATCAACTTTTGAGTATCAGAGCAGCAATCCTTTGTTCATGTTGGTTCAATTCTTGATCTGCACTTTGTAAACAGTTTTGTATGCACTTTTTTTGGATGAATTGTTATGTGATTTTTCCTAATTTTTGTGTCACCTTTTGAAGCATTGTCTGAGACGAAGAGACTAAAAGAAGAGACGGATCAGAAGACGAGGGCCAAAGGAGAAATATGCTCTCACATACTTGAAAAGCAGAGAAAGATTTCGTCTATGGAATCTGATTCAACAAATCTTGCACAGGTATTTAACTCTTATGGAAGCGATGAATATGCCTTGTAGAAGCAGAAAGATGGAATCATATATATATACGTCTAGTTATGCTTTAGTTTGTTACACAGTTATCTGCTACAATGTTTGGTTCATTTTGGGTACTGCTTATACTGAGTGAACTGTTATCCGGTTTTGTAGAGTTTGGTTCTTATTCTACAAGAACGAGACAGTATATCTTCCAAACTTGTATCGAAACGGTAATTTATAGAACATCTGGCTAGAACTGGTTTGTGGTTATGGAATGACCTGAAGACTGTCAGTTTCATTGTTTCTAATTGCAGTTCTAACTATGTGAAGACAGCAGAAGAAGCTAGAACCAAACTAGAGGAGCAAAAGGTTTGCTGTTTGCATCTTCTTCATGTGATATCATTCACTGTTTACAAACACAGTAATCTTTCTGTTTTCGCATTTTGTCCAGGGATGGTTTATCTCCCATATGAGTAATAAAACTGGTCTACAAGGGCAGGTTCGTTCTTTTATGAATCCTGTAATGCTTAGTAAAAGACACTTTCAGTACTTTCATAGTAACCGATGCTAGGATTTCTTATCACTTTCTTGTCGATCCTTGATACTTTAGAAAAACGAAACAAGGAATAACCTGATGGAACTATCAGAATCTGCTAGAGCAAAGCTTGATCAGGCAAAGCAGATGAGATCCAACCTTACTAAGGAAAATTCGAAGGTTATTATTTACTTTAGATCGACTTTTTTGTTTTACTATTGGTGGGTTTGGTTCTGGCGCTTTCTATTTGTGATGTGTTGTTTCCTATTTATAAACTTAGTTACTTTTCCCCTTCCAGTATTTTGAGTACACTCTGTGTCTCTTTGAGCACTTTTTTGAATGATATAATTTCATTTCAGATCAAGCTATCAATTGAGCATGTGAAGCACAAGATTAATGAGTTTAAGGTTACTTCCCGAAATCTTTGCTAGCATTGTGATGTTGCATATGTTCAGTCATGTAAGGATTTTTTCCTGCACCTGGTACTATACTATTTTTGTAATTGGTGAACGATGCAGCCAGAGTTAATGTCGGTGGATATGAAGGTTCTAGAAGAGGAATACACAGCTCTCTTGTCAGATGAGGCTGGAGAGGCAGATTATCTGAGTTCGCTGCAAAGTCAGGCTGAGAAACTGAAGGTGATTAGGGTGA
Source organism: Camelina sativa (assembly GCF_030686135.1). Taxonomy (NCBI): domain Eukaryota; kingdom Viridiplantae; phylum Streptophyta; class Magnoliopsida; order Brassicales; family Brassicaceae; genus Camelina; species Camelina sativa. The sequence continues at coordinate 17,143,189 of NC_141893.1, forward strand.
CATTGATTTATATAGGCTTGATTTGATTACTGACTATATGATCATGACCACCTCCTCTTGGTGCAGGGAATTTCTTACATTGCTAAATGTGGTTGTGGAGAAGAATACAGTGTTGGTCTAGATTAGGCCAGAGTTATTATATACATGCACTATCACCATTCAAGCATCTGTCGAACTAGTATCTGAATATGTGAACAAATCAAGAACCAAAAGTAGCTTTATGTGCTAGTTCTTTCGAATATGTGCTTCTACAAGATGGGTTAATTGTTTAGTTTGTAGAGAGATCCAACTAGCATGCTGTCTTGTTGCAGTATTATAATGTCTTTCAGTTTCAGGCTCTCCATATGCATGAGTTCTTAAGCCTTTTAAGACATAATAGATGAGATGTTTAGCGTGTGTTATTATGATTCAAACCAGATGTGTAAAGTTGTGGTCATGGTCTATCTAATCATCGAGATATCGGATTAAACCAAAACAAAACCAGACCAAGCTCAGAATTAGTGTGACAAATACACGTAAAAACCGAATCCAAAGGAAATTCAAATGGCAATTTGTGTAAAAAGCAACAATGGATTCGGCTAATTCGATCAACTTATAAAATCAATTCTAAAAACCGGTTTTTTCGAAATAAAGAAAAATATACAAGTAATCGACAAAAAGAAGTTATGGCTCGCGGACTGGGAGTGAAATATCTCATTTCAAACCTCCCCCTTTCTTCATATCTCATTTGTTTGAATCCCCTACCATATCTGTCGGCTTTGAATTGAATCTCTGTTTGAATGAGACTAAGTTTTATTTTATTGGAATTTTGTTTTAAAAGTCTTTGTTAGATTTACTTTGCGAAATGGACGATAAGAATAGAGGAAAGGTTGATGGCTTGATGGTAAATCCTTAGCTGGCATCTTCATCAAGGATGATGATTGATGAGAATGAGGTAAATTACTACACAGAGTCACATGTTTTGATGATTGGTGTTCTTAAAGCTTGTTGAATGTGACTTTGTGTGTGTGTGTGTTTGATTCAAATGCGCAGCCAAGGAAGCAGAGATCCAAGCTCGATACTAAGTCCACAGGGGAGAGATCCAAGCTCGATACAGATTCCATCGCTGGTCTTTTTGGTGATGACGAGTTCCATACTACCAGAGACCATCGCTGGTCTTTTTGGTGATGACGAGTTCCCCTAAAAACCTTGAGCTGGCACTGCATACTACTATGTCCACAAATTCGCCTCGGCGCCTTCCGACCACCCCGGGTCCAAAAATTTAAGAGGCAAATAATTTTTTTTTATATAAAAAATTTTATAAGATACAAGGGACACAAAAAATAATAATAATGTAAGATAAAGGGGCACAACAAGAAAATGCAAGATAAAAGGGTATAAAAAATATGTAAGATATAAAAAAACAAAAATATATGTAAGATAAAAGAGGCAAAAACAAAATTTGTAAAACAAAATAGTATATTAAATATGTTTTAAGAATTTATTTTGATGAGTCAATAACTAAAAAGATATTTTATCTTCCACAACTATTTCAACTATTTCAATAGAACAAAAATAATTTTTAATAATCTTGTTAAGTCTTTATATATTATCAAAATGAAATCCATATTTTTCAACATATAACAATAGTTATAAAAAAAATTTGGCCTTTTATTCAAATTTTTTTTTTTTGTCGAAGGACCCCTATAAACCTTGAGCTGGCAATGCATACTACTATGTCCACAGATTCGCCTCAGCGCCTTCCAGTACCGCCACAATCCTCTTTTCTCGAGTTTTATGGAACTGAGCTTCTTCCTTCCACCCAGTCTCCGACCATGATCACGACTCAGTCTACATCAATGACGACTCATGTGCCTCCAAAGCTTAGTGAGGAGGGTACGAATGAATTTTAACTTTACTTGTAACAACATACTTAGAATATTGCTAAGCACTTGACAATTAATTTGATTTTCACATGAATTAAGAAAAACATTTAATGTTTAACTATAATTGCAATATTTATTTATAATAACATGTTTTTATAATTATTAATCGATAGTAATTTATCAGACTTTGAAAATTTCATTTAATAATTTTTGAAATGTACAATTTCTTAACATTAACTGATAAAAGTGTACAGAAAATCAATATTCAAGAAAAAATCATAGAAAATCAACCTTTATGACAGAGAGGGAGTATGTTTTGTCTCGTGTGAATAAAAAAGTGGAGTGAATCGATCATTAAAAACGTGGAGATGCTAGCTTTTACGTATATACTACTAGTATATGGTAAGAATACGATGCATGCTTACACGATAATACATATTGAAATACGCTTATATATAGGGTTACCATATTGTCAACCTACTTAGTACTATGATACTATTGTTCCTATTTGGCTACTTCCTACATGGAAATTATATTTTCTTACACAGACTACATTTTGGGGCCTTGTTTGAATTCTTTTTTTTTCTTTTTTTTTTGTTTTGTTTTTCTTTAGTTAATAATTAATATATATATATATATATATATATTTTGAATAAGATTCTATATTATGGCAGTCGAAGCTCCAACATATCAAGAGACAGGTTTTACGCCGAACCTTAGCAATTTTTAGTTTTCTTGAGAAACAAGTATTAAGTAGCAAGAAAAAACCCTAGTCGTAGTGAAACACGACTGCTGCTATTCAGATACCGGATGATATAGTAGAAGAGATTCTTCACCGCGTTCCAGCAAAACTTCTTGTAGGATGGAGACCTGTATCGAAACGTTGGAAATCATTGATCGAATCAGGCCATCTAGCTGAGAAACACGTCCGTCGCCATCAGAAAATGTATGGAGCCGAAGAGTTTAAAATCACTTTTGATATGTCGTCCAAACCGGGTAGCTTCCACATCAAGTTATTCTCAAAATACGCTAGGCTGAGAAAGTGAGAGCAGACAACAGAGAATCATCAAAAGCTCCTCGAGTTCCTGGATCATGTAATGGTTTGGTCTGTGTCTACAATTTGGTCGACGTTTATCTATTCAACCCTGAGACAGGTGTGAACCGGACACTTTCTCGTCTTCAAGGAGGTACAAAACTTTCAGCAGGATTCGGGAGAGACGTTGTGGCAGGAGCATACAAAGTGGTGGTTTTGTATAGCTTCGGTGATGAAGACAGAGTTGAGATACAAGACAGCTGGTCCAATGCCTCCTTTCACTCAAATTAGACAGTTCGTTTAGGCTATTGGTCTATCAAAAAGCAGCACAACTCATACTAGCAAGAAAACTAAAAAGAAAATATATAATTATTGGCATTCGATTCAGAATGTTATCCACTTCGCTTAACGCATGCATAGTATATTATCAATTACAAGGTAAATAAAGCGGAAATAACCAACTTGTCCAAAGCTCTCCATAACTTGAATATGCAAGACAATTATGACAGAAGCACATAGAAGAGAAGAAAAATTAAAGCCTGTTCTGTTTAAAAGGCTTGTAGATTACACATACCAAACTATTGGTCAAACTTGCAATCCCTGAACGCGTTAGCAGCTTCAGTACAACAGAGATTTCAGTATTCAATATCATCCATATCGCCCATGTACTCAGCAACTTGGTCAAGTCTGACATCAAGCATCTTGTGGTTGTCTAAATCACGAACCACACCAGTTTCTTTATCCAAATCTTTCTCAACCAGATTTCCATAGACACCCTTATGCTTCCCCGATAAAACCAAAACCGGCCCTCCTCGTCTAGGTAATGCCGTCTCAAGCAACTCCTGATCCACCCCTTGAACCAACTCTTGCGTCTCATCCATGGTGATATCACAAGTCGTTGGTCCAACAACATCAACAACTTTTCCCTTCTTAAGATACAATCTCCCACCTTTCAAATCCTTGCTTACTACCCGCACTTTTATGACTCCTGAGCCAGGGCTTCGATTTCTTCTCTCTTGTTTGACTTTTATCCTGCTTCTCACTAACGCTAACTTCAGTTCGACACCCTCTCTCTGTTCCTCTACCTCGTTTACTAACTTTCTTATCTTTCTCCTTATCATTTAATTGTAACTCCTTCAACTTCTTCAAACACTTTTCTTCTTCCTTGGAACCCAAATCTGCAACCTCATTCACACCCACTTTTACTTCCTCTTCACTACCAGAGATCTTCATAACAAAAAACTCACTACCTAGTTTCTCCACAATCTTACCCTTCAATCCTATATCTCTTCCTCCAACAATTCTCACTTCCTTCCCAACAAAAAACACATCTCCACCATTAACATCTCTAGGCTTATTAACAAGTTTCACACTTTCTTTAACTTTAGCCTTCACATCAACAACCTTAGATCTATCAGGATCAAAACCTAATCCTTCCTTAGCAGTCCATTTTTTATATTCCTTAATCTCAACATCTTCTTTAGCATTCTTACCTATCCCCTTACCTGGCTTCCACCCATACCCGGCCATCAACGCAGCTCCATAACCCTCCACAGGAACGCTCTCAAAATCCTCCAACGTCGGATCATCAGCGAGTGACTTCAGATCTCTCCTCAATTTTTGTAGCATAAGCTGCTCGCCTGCAGATAACTTCCGATCTTCACTCGCATCACCACCACCAACAGAGTCATCCTCCTTCACTTTCTCACGCAGATTCAAACCATAGCTGATGTTATCGGGTCTCTCGGTACCGGGTAAAGGAACCTCAGGCTCGAATTCGAGACCGGAACCTGTGTTACCTGATTGAAGAGGTAGATCGAGATTCTTCATCTTCTTGTGAGGTCTCCATGTGTTCTCAATCGGAGGGATGACGAATTTGGGGGTGGAATCAGCTAGGGTTTTCGAAGGATCGAATTCGGTGACGAACTCTTTTCTAGCTCCGTCATCAGCGGCGTTGTTCCCGTCGGCGGTCGCTGTGACTTTGGGCTTGGATTTGGAAGGGAGAGAGAAAGAGAGCTTCATTGCGTTCCTTCTCTTCTCTTCTCTTCGCACATGAACAAACCGAAACGTCACGGAGACGGTGAGGAAACGCAAGGTTAATAAAACTCGCCGGCGACGCTGTGCCCGTAGATTATATATAAAGCAGATGGGCCTATTAAATACTTTAGTGGGCTAATGGGCTGAACAAAACTAGTCTACAAGATGGTGCACAAAACTACATTGCCTCAGGATAGATTTGTAACAAGATCACGAATCTAGACTAGTAGCCCTGGGAATATGGGTAACTTCTTATTCGGGTTCGGTTAAACAGGTTTATTAGGAAAATAAAATTTATTAAGTAATTTTAAACTTTTGGTTTTTTGGTTTACAAAAAAAAAAAACAAAAAAAATTTTTGGTTTAGGTTCAGTTTGGTTATTATCAGACTTAGTTCGGTTTTGGTTATAAATTTTAGAATCTGATTACTATTCGAACTATCGGTATCCGAAAAAATCCTTTAATTTAAGCTAAATTTTGATATATGTAACAAATATTTTTTGGATATTTTAATTATTTTAGATATTTTAGGTATAAAATTAACTGATATTTATTTTAGATAATTGAATTATATCAATGCTAAATATTATAAATATTGTAAATATTTCTATATTTTTTAGATTTTATAGATACCCATTTAGAAAACGGATATTATCCTAATCCAAAGCCCGGCCTACAGATTTAGCAAATATAAAACTCAATAGAGTTTATTTAGGTTTTTTTTATCGAATTCAAATTTGTAACTAATCAAGAAAAAGCCAAAAATTTAAACTTGATGCGATACAAAAGGTACCGAGATCAAACTTGGAAGATAGAGACAGTGAGAAAACCAAACAATCTTAGAATCTATCTGAATTTTCTTGAACATATCTTCTCCCCTCACCATATAGATGCAAGCCGCTCCAGTTTCGACGTCGGCACAACAGATGATTAGGGTCTTGTCAAAGATGAAGTAACTAATGCCACAAAACATTTTGAGTAGCTTAAGCAAGTTAGTTGTTGGCAAAGTCATCAACTTAATCCACACCGCATCCTCCTCTCTATCAATCTTCCTTTCCCAAATCTCAATCTTCCTTGTTTCGTAGCATTGCTTTAATTAACAAGGAAAGCCGATCTTCCTTGAAAGCAGAGAGGACAAGTACATTGTTATCATAGCCCACCGGACACGGCAGGAGACAAAAGGGTTTGAACATCTCCATGGAGAAATCAAAGGTTTCGATGAAACACTCATGAGTCTCGCGATTACGAGAGACCCAATAGAGATTCCCGTTCACGGACAAATGATCCGGGGTGGGGAACTGCTTATAAGTGGGGGCATCAATATACTTGAACGTATGGGAAGAACACTCGTAGATCGCGACTCTTTCGTAACCTTCCTCGAGAGTGGGTCTGACTCTACGGAAGCAAAGAAAATACCCCAAGATTTTGTAGTAACCCTTTTCGGGTCTACTACTGTCGTATCCTACACCGCAAACGTTGAAAACTTTTTTATCCTCGAAATCGATCCATCCAACCTGTCTCAACCACGGATTCCAAACCGCAACACCATGCTTCCAAAATTCACGAAACAATAAACCATCGCAAGCCGTGATAGTGGTATATCTCAACTCCATTGGCTCACAAGGAAAATCATAAGGTAGCTCACGCAGCTCTATCGTTCCGCCGCCAAGATCGACGTCTATTGAGTACATCTTCTTCGATTCGGTCAGCAAGATCATTTGGGGACGGGCACGAGACAAGTGCTTGCTGGCGAATCTGTTGTCGTTGAAAAGACCGTTCCAGTGTTTACATACTGTCCTGAACCGAACAAGAGATCGAGCGGGAAGCCGAGACATTATCTCTTCCTCCATATCCCAAGGTAACTTTACTACTGACGCCATTCGGTGTTCTGTTTTACAATTCCCTTTTTTCTTGGTCAAACTGTTTTTTTTTTTAAATATAATTTTAGCTGCTTATTGATCTGATTAATATATTTTTATATATATATATATATACTGGAGATTTTTTTTTTTTTTTTTTGATAATCCAGGTATTCAAAGCCCAGTGGGCCCTGACTAGCCCACTAGTCCGAAGGTTTGGCGTGCGTCCCAAAGGCGGCAAGAGTGGTTCCTGGAGGTCGCATAGCCCAATATTAAATTTTTCTGCGGTGGCCATTTAAGGTGTTTGCAGCCGTGGGGATTCAAACCCGGGAATATTGGAAATCTCACCCTCAACCCGAAATCCATCCTACCACTGGCCCACCTATGAGTGGTTTTGGAGAATTTTGTCCCAAACAGAAGAAGAAGTTTATATATATATATATATATATATATATATATATATATTGTGGACAAAGATGACCAAATTTCATATTTGAAAATAAAAGTATTACATATTTTAATTTGTTTTTAATGCTACAATTATAAATTTTAATTTAGTTTATGTTACCTAAATATTTTAATTTATGTTTTTAATGCTACAATATCATCCTGTGCTGTAATTTTTAAATAATACAACCGCATACAAATCTATTTGTTTATTTCACGTTACATTCAATTTGTCGATTATTTAAGAAACATGCAATTTATATGTATTTAAATTTACCAAATAAATCCAATATACAAGTGAACACTATCTCAAATTCTGTACTATTAAAAACAAAAACAAAAATATTTTATAAAGCTGACTATTTTAAAATTATTTATTAGATATGTCCGTGTGATTCCCTAGTCTTACTTGTATTAGTATTAGTACATCTAAAACAAATTATACCAAACAAGAAACAACGAATATGTACTAAAAAAGGTGTAAACGTAATTCAGGTTTACTTATGGTTCTTTTTAGGGATATATTGTAGGATTTGCATTATTTCTGTCAAATATATATATATATTTAGGTTCTTCTTTGTTTAGTTAAAAAAAATATTTTTTACATCAAACACAGTTCAAACTTAATATATAGAGCGTTTAGTCGGGATCTACACAATTTTAGGTGGTTTAGATGTTATAAATCTTAAATATTTTAAATATACATTATAAATAAAAAAATATATACAATTATCTAAGAATAATAAAAATATTTAATTGTAAACAAGAATTAGATAAAAAAACATTTATTAATTTATATCAAACAACATATATAAGTTTATAACAATATATATGAAAATTAAACTTATAAGTAAATTTATGTACTTGGAAACTGAAACAAATACACTAAGCAAATCTCATGTCATGTGATTTTAGGCAGCTAAGACGGTTGTGTAAGCAACTAAGCATCACATGAAAATTTAGCGTCTAAATGGGATGGGACCAAAACAACCGCAAAAACTGCTTTTTAGAAATTATTGAGTCATATTTTAACCAACATTAAATAGTAACAAAATGGATGTTAATATTTTAGATGTTCAACTTAGATAGTGAATGGAGACTTATATTTGCGGATTTTATACTTTTTTTTTTAAACTCACTTCAGTCACCATCCCATAGATTATGCTATGGATTATACACATTTAAAAAACAAATTATTAAAATATTATATATATGTATTATTTTTTTCTTCCATAAATATTACATAGCCTATCTCTCTCCTCTCTCTTTTCAATCATTGTTAGATAATACTGTAATTTATTTGTCACAATTATCGGATAAATATTATAAACATGTGATATTTTGGTGTATTAATTTTTTATATTTTCGATTACCGAATTTTTTTTTTTAAATCAAATGTTATTTATCAACTATATTTGTCCGGCAAAAAGTTTTTTCACCGATCAAACAAAGTAAAATTGGTTTGCCTCAAGTCAAGACTCCCAAGTTTTTTTTTTTACAATATAACCAAAGTTATATCCTGTTGATGACCCTCACGCTCTCTTACTTTACGCCATGCTTATGTCTCAACACGATAAGCACTCCAATCACGTCAACGAGCTTGTTCAGGGTTATCGAAGGAGAGACTCGTGTTCTCGCTGCAGCCATGACCATGGAAGAGGTCTTCAAAGGTAAACAAACATTGGACGTTTTAATTATCTACTTATTAAGTTATTATCATAATCTTGATTTATTTGTTAAATAGAAGTTTTGTTTCTGTTTGTGTATTCGTATAGATTTCTTGATCCTTGTTTTAAAAGAAATTGTTATTTTTGTTACTTTTGGCTTATATCACAATCTAATTGTTGCATTGTAGGAACAAAGGAGTTCAAGAAAGAGGTGTTTGACAAGGTTCAACTAGAGCTAAACCAGTTTGGTCTTGTGATCTACAACGCGAATGTGAAGCAGCTTGTTGATGTGCCTGGACATGAGTACTTCTCTTACTTGGGCCAGAGGACTCAGATGGAAGCAGCAAACCAAGCCAAGATCGACGTAGCAGAGGCACAGATGAAGGGAGAGATAGGTGCAAAAGAAAGGACCGGGCTCACAATCCAGAATGCAGCAAAGATTGACGCTGATTCAAAGATCATATCCACTCAGAGACTAGGACAAGGGACAAAGGAGGAGATTAAGGTGAAGACTGAGGTCAAAGTGTTTGAGAATGAGAAGGAGGCTCTTGTGGCTGAGGCTGATGCAGCATTGGCGATTCAGAAAGCTGCTTTGTCCAAGAATTCTCGTGTGGCTGAGGTTGAAGCAGCCAAAGCAGTTGCTTTAAGGGAAGCTGAGCTTCAGACTAAAGTCGAGAAAATGAATGCATTGACTCGGACAGAGAAGCTTAAAGCCGAGTTCGTCAGTAAAGCGAGTGTCGAGTATGAAACGAAGGTACAAGAAGCAAACTGGGAGCTTTACAATAAGCAAAAGCAAGCGGAAACTGTTCTTTACGAGAAGGAGAAGCAAGCGGAGGCGACGAAAGCTGCAGCTGATGCAGCCTTCTATTCGAAACAGAGAGATGCAGAGGGACTTGTCGCCATGGCCAATGCTCAAGGGACTTATCTAAGGACCCTCTTAGACGCAGTTGGCAATGATTACTCAGCCATGAGAGACTTCTTGATGATCAAAAATGGCGTTTACCAGGATATCGCCAAGACCAACGCGGTTGCAATCAGAGACTTGCAGCCTAAAATCAGTGTCTGGAACCATGGTGGTGCTGATCAGGGGATGAGTGGTGGTGGTAATGCTATGAATGATATTGCTGGACTGTACAAGATGTTGCCACCGAATCTTGATACGGTTTATGAGCAAACCGGGATGCAGCCACCGGCTTGGATTGGTACGCTACGTGGTGCTGAGCCCAAATAAATCACTTCCTCCACAACACAGGGGTTGAGATCTCAAAAGTGGTTTTTAATATTTTTTTTTTAGCATTTGCTGGATCTCAAAAGTGGTTTTAAATATTTTTTATGTGTTTTAAAAGTGATGTCTAGGTATTTATTTCTCTAATGATTTCAAGGTGTATGTAAATAGTTTTACAAAAATACCAAAAAGATTCAAGTTTCATAGTCTAAAAAGATATTCAAATTAATATGTTTATTTACCCAAAATCATTTGAAAACAGATAAAACTCCATTCAAATCAAACCAATTTAGTTGAATACACCTTATCTTTTCCAAAAACGCCGTAGGAAATATGAATGTAGGGTCTTTCCAAGCCAACTGAAGTATTTAGAGAGGTTGGCCAGTTATCCACTTTTGGAACATCATAAAGCTTTCCTCCGGTTTATACTCTGTCGTGTGTCCTCCTCCCTACAAAATTGAATAGAAACATTTTTTTTTTTTTTTCAAAATGTAACGACAAATTAACTTTGACGAGAACTCCAAAAGAAATAAAAGACTTGCTTTGATAGTGGCAAATGTCATATTGTTGGCGTAAGTCCTTGTAAATCCAATAACTTGATTGTTAACAAGCCAAGGTCTCCAATCGTCAGTTATAGAGTAGTTTAGAGATTTAATCCAAGCTTCAGTTCCAAGAAAAGGCACCATCAAGTCGTGATCACCGCTATAAACCAATGACCTATAAACCCCTTTGATGCTATTGTTTCGATGGTACGGTACACTGCTCTGTATGTCTTCCTCATATGGTAAATCCCAATCGCATCTCGCCCATTTCCCTACACTTCCCTGCAGAGATTTCATTTTCTTTTACTCTTAGTTGCTTTATTAGCACGTAAGAGACAGATGGACATGTTATGTAATATAATATGACATACTTTCACTACATGAAGTGCTCTGCGCACATCTTCATCATTAGCCCAATACGCAGCTATCAAATACCGGTACATCTGCATGTCATCTCTATCGTTTAATAACTAGATATTTCCATTTTTTTTGGCTAAATTAAAGCAAGATCAATGGACGTTTTTTTGGTTTGCTTACATAGCAATCTGGAGTCGGAAGAGAAAGATCTGATTGAACAAGTGTCTTAAGATAGCTTCGTCCATTATGTTCTCCTGAATAAGGATTTGGTGATGCCAAATCACATAAGGGTATGGAAATGAATCCCTCATTTATCCTTGAAACACACTTTCATCACCATATCAGCCAAAAAGTCTCACAATTAGTCTTTTGTTATTCCCTTTATGATATACTTAATTAGCTATTCACAGTGTTATAGTAAACTTGTGTTTACCTTTTGGTAGTCCTCCAACAACTTGAAGCATTGTGTATTAGTAGGATCCACTTTCACATAATTTCTTTGGCAGGTTCTCTTAAGCGACTAAAAACAAGAGTTTAAAAAATTGATCACTTCAATACAAAAGATACATGGTTTTCGTGGAGAAGGATCCCCATAAGACATTAAGACCTCTATATATACCTCATATAGTTCATCAGAGATAAATCCCATTCCATGAGCATATTGAATCCTGGAGTTATTATCACTATCATGATCTGTTACAGGGTTCCCAAGGAGATAACCCTGTTGATAGAAATGATGGTTTTAAACAAGATATATCCATCTTATATATTAAGTCATGATGATGAACAACTTATAAGTGTAAATCATATTGATGAACCTTAAGATTTATACGAGGGTTGTAGCCATGTTCATTTCCTGCATAAAGGTAATTAAAGGGTGTAGGAATGTAACAAAGTGGCTAAGTACGTAAAACCAAATCCATAGAAAAATGATTTTGGAGAATTAATGATAAGACAAATAACAAACCTATTGAGATATGCTGAACAATAGCTGGAACAACCATTCCGGCATAAGAATCTCCGCCGACATAGAGAGGATTTGAGACAAACTCTGGATTCTCAACTAGCCACTGCACCAGCAACACACCAGTAATTTCAACGCCATATATATATAGTAATTAGATTCTCAACAAATCAAACACTCTAAAAATGCTTTCAAGAAAAGTAACAAGGACCTTTTGAAGAAACTCATAGGCATGTTTTGCTTCTCCTGTGTCACTAGGCTTATGAGCAAGTGGATTTGTTGAGTAGGAGAAGCCAGCCCCAGCAGGCTGATCCAAGAATATTATGCTAGCTACCTGAAAAAATCATCAAATCTCTTGAAAAACCGATAAAACAAACAACACAAGCCTAGCTCTGTTTTGTGATGGTTACAATGTAAGGAATTCACCTTTGTCCAAGAATATGAGGTGGAGACAAGAGAAGGCAAACCTCCATTGTAACCCTCAGTTTTAAAAGTCAACGGCCCTGCAAAAAAACAAAATACAAGAATCGATTTAGAGACATCAAATTAAAAAAAAAAGGTCATCAAATCTTTGTAGTTCTTTTATTTTCTTGAAAAAAATCACCGATCTCGAAAGCAAGAGCGGAGAGAACAGAGCAAGCTGGTCCACCAGTTAACCAAAGAATAACAGGGTCTTCTTCAGGATTGTTCGCGGATTTGATGAAGTAGTAGTAAAGCTGAACGTTCTCTTCCTCACCAACACCAATGTACCTTTTCACAATAAAGATACATTTCAAAGATTTAAAACTCACAGGGGTTGTTGTCTTGTTGTTGTCGTTACTAATAGTTTACGAAAATCGAAAAAAAATGTAGAGGAAAGAGAACATACCCAGTTTCAAGGTGGAAAGGAAGAAGACCATCGAAACCAGGAAGATAGCTAACAACAGAGGCTGAGTCAACTTCATGTTGACTCAAGAGGAGTAGTTGAAGCAGAAGAAGCAACTTCAGTTTCGATGCTTTAGACATGTTCGTTCTTATTAACAACAGGATTTTTTTTCTTTCTTTTCATTTTCGGGCAACAAAACAGACTTTAAAAGGGATTGTTTCTGATAAGATGCAGGGACTGAATTGTAAAAGAGAAAGCCACACGTGTGAGGAGGGCTAAATCTATTCCGGATCATGTGCAACAAAACTTCACACACGTGAGAGATTAGACAAGTGGCTGATATATAAGAGTAAGAAGAACCTAGAAGGTTGTTTAAGCTATATATAAGAGTTTATGAAGAATAGAGAAGTATGATGAATCAAGTGGAGAGTTAGTCGACATGAGACTACTGTGGGGAGAGAAGAATCCGAAGGTGTGCTGAGGATTCTGTTCTCACTTTTTATTTGTTTCTTCATTCTCATTTCTGTAATCTGAGAGTTTCGGGAGTTTTGATCAGTCGATTTGGTATTTGTATTGGAGAAGCAATAAAAGTCATAGTTTACTATACAAAAGCTATCAGTTTTCGAGTTGACCAGATTGAGTTTAAGTAAAATAATAACATGTTGAAGGTTTATGATTCTTCCTGTCTCAGTATACTATTTCTTTACTATTCTTCGCATCTGGAATCCAATTCTCCATCCTTGTCCTTGTGAACTTAATTAAGTAAAATAAATTAATTGAAGGTGTATGACTCTTCCTGTCTTAGTGTACCATTTCTTTATTATTCTTTGGCTCAAAATTCACCAACATGTCAAGATCCAAGTTCGAATTGAATCCTCTCCTGGTCCTGATCACAGACCATTGCGTTCGCCCCCACAGTCCATTAATGAGATGAAGGGTGGCTTCTTTCTTTCCATTTATTGCTGACTTAGGATGGGCCCCACACTGGAAACGAGTAGTATATGTTTGACGAAAAATACTTAGGTTCATCCCTAATCCCCTCTTATGAAAAATACTTAGGTTCACCCCTAATCCCCTCTGATATGCTTAAATTTAAACTTTAGAGTTATTCTTTCAAATTTAAAAAGAATAGTAGTACTTAGGGGTCAAATTTCACAAAAACTTTAGATCACACAATAAATTATAGAGTTTTGTTATTACACTAAACAAATTGATTTAAATTAAGAAAAGCAATCCAAAATATTAAGGGGGGGGGGGGGGAGTATTGGTTTAGGATTTAGAAAGAATTTTAATGACTTTAAAAGTTAGGTAAAATATGTTGTTATTCAATCAAGACTTTTAAAAACTCTTTAAAAATTTGGTGTTATTGGTTGTGGATTTGTAAAAAGTTATCTAAAATCTTGATAATCTAGTATTATTGGATTAAGAGTTTTATAAAGTCATTAAAAGTTTTATGTTATTCAAGTAAAACAAAAGAATCTTGGATTGTTAATAAATTCAAATTTTATGTTATTGGTTTAGGATTTTATATCATTTCCTTCATAACAAAAGTCATGAAAACTCTTTCATCAAATAGAAAGATTTTACAAGATTAGAAAAAACAAATCATCAAGATTTTAAAAAACTTCCTAAACAATCTCTTAGAATCCTTCATTTTTAACTTTCAATTTTCTATGATTCTAACAATCAGCAAGAACATAAAGTCATTAAAATTCTTTCTAAATCCTAAACCAATACCTCCCCTTAAATAAAAACTGTGAAAATTCAAGGGGTTAAACTAGGGTTAGGGAATTTTTGAGGAAATTACATAATATTAAATCAAATAAATTAATAGGGATTCAAACAATTAAAAATCAGATCTCGAACTCTAAACTCTTTTGTAAAATAAATCAGCTCTCACTGCAAAAATTATCTAAATTTATAACCAGAAAATCCAAATCTCTTTGTAAAATTCTAGGTTCGAAATTAGCTTTAAAAACAAGTTTAGATTTGTTCACAAAATTACTAAATCAAATCTCTTTGCAAGAAGTAATTTTGCTCATCAATGGTTTTATCAGGAAAATCAATTATATTCTCATATCAATTTATTTTCCTAGGTTTTTAATTCTAAATGGTCAATCAAGGATTAATATGAAAAAACAACCAAAGATGAAGATCATAGAAGATAATGAACCCTAAAAATAATTAGATCTAATAATCCATAAAAACTCTGTGAAAAACCTTGAACCTAACAAGCCAACTACTCAGACATATTCAATGAAAAACAAAACATCATTCTGAATAATAAGCAATAGATATTAGAAAGTAAGAAAGAAGTTTAGGAATTCTTCTCTTTGCAAAGGAGTTTAGATCTCTCTCCCAAAAAATCTCAATATCCCTCTCTCAAAAAGCTAAAGCTGCTAGAATAAAACTTAAGGGTTTTTCAAACCTAAAAATACTATATATATCCTATGGAAAACTTTGGGTAACTTTGTAAAACTTCCAAAACTTGGTTCGCTCGTCGGCTAAACGGGGTATCGACCGACACTAAGGCGGTGTCGATCTACACCATCACTCTGAATCGATTCCAAGTTGATTTCCTCCGGATTAATGTTCCAAAATGATCCAAATTGCTCCACTTTTTTTCATCCGTGCCAAAATTCTAGAAGACCTGTAAAGACTCAAAAACATCCTAGAAAAAAAAATCAAAAGACTCAAAGAGCACACTTATATCATGGTTAAAAACCGTAAAAACCATGATATATCAACTTTCCTAGACTTAGCCTTTGCTTGCCCTCAAGCAAAACAGAAACTTAGACATGCGAAAAGGTTTGAAAACGCAGGAACTCCTTCTCTTTTTAAACTAATGCCATGATCATCCAAACCATAATCCATATGCTTAGCAGATAAATCTAAATCGAACCACCATATATATATTTGTTGACATTCGTAGCATCCCAAATTCAAACCAAATTTCACAACATCCTTCATTAAGCCTTCATCGATGGGACTCATCAATTTGATCAATGTCAAAAACCTTCTAGACTCATTCCCGTATTATACCATAATAAACAAGACAATATATTTTTTTACAACATGTGGTACTCTTTCTCTCCCCTAGACTTATTCTATTTTTATCTTCTTTTGAGCTTTGCTCTATTTTTTTTTAATCAAAGATGTAGGCGAATAGTGGGGTCATCTGTAATTTACCTACTCCTCGCTTCCAAGTTTTGTGTGATCATTTGACTCAACAGTAGAATAATGGGGTCACAGATAATTTACCTATCCCTCTAAACTGATCAAAATCATCTCATCTTTTATTCTTTTTTTTAAAACAAAGCTATCATGGAAAATCTTTCAAACTTAAATAAGGGAGAGGAGTACCATTTTTTTTTTTTTTTTTTATGAAATCTTACTTGTCAGGTATGAAAAAGGAGTCAAGCTCTATGAACATCAATCTCCTTGATGAGGTAAAAAGAAAAGCGCATAAATTACCTCAGACTTTTGTGGATTCTATTAGAAATTTGGATGTCTCTGGTTCACTGGCCAGCCTTTGGATTTTTCATTAGTCAGATTTTGGACTCAATATGCAGCATTAATCAACCAAGACAATACACTAAAAAAGAAAAATCATAGTTCCCAATAGAAAATTTGACTCAGTAAAATCAAAAATACAGTTTTGACACAATAAAAACAAAAACTAAGTTAGTAGTTAGTACTAACCTCCCCCAGACTTAAACAACATTGTCCCCAATGTTATCAAGTAAGGGAAAAGCAAAAAGGAAACAAAAATGTTTTGAAATCTGTAAGGAAAAGATGAACTGATATTCGGGTTATCCATTGGTGTCGACCGATGCCATAAAGGTGTCAATCGACACCCTCTGCGAACAGAAACATGGTCGAAAAATTCTTTGTCAGTTGCTGTTAGATTGTGTTGGTAAGTCAATCCTTGGATCATATTTCTATTAAGAAGCACTCAAACACAAGTTAAAAGCAACATGATAGATAGATAGTTCATAATTTCATACAAAATTAAAACAAAAACTGTCTCAATGCAAGAAGAAAAATGACTCAAAATGAAAAAGAAAAACCTATGAGTGGATTGCCTCCCATTAAGCGTTTTTTTCTATCATTAGCTGGACTGCGCCTAAGCTCAGGCATCCGGTGGATCGGAATGTGCCTAAGAGAGAATGTCCTCTTCATCCAAGGTGGTGTATAAGCTGTAGATGCATGAGATATGCCAAGGATGTGAGGAACATGACCAGGGCGGGACTTAGGTATGGGTGGTCTTCTTTTATAATAGCCTATAAAATCATCAACAGAAGAAACAAGCGTTCTAAGATAATCTTGTGGCTTGGTTAACTACATAACAGTTTTTGTACCTTTGAAATTTTTATTGTGAATGGAGAAGGTTTGGGTGGAAAAGATGCTTACCTTTGCTTTACTTGAGGAATCTGGAGTATAGAATGTGAAGGTTTATGTTTGGAAACATCTTTCTGGCTTGAAGCATAAAGGATGTCCTGCGAGCCCTTAGATCCGGTTAAGGCTGGGCTCAGTCGTGGAGGGATGTCTACCGACACAGAGGATGTATCGATCGACAGTGAGCCTGATGCTCGTGTCACAGAAATTTTCTCAACAGAAAAAGTTTGTCCATCAATAGTAGAAGCCCTCCTCAGTTTATCCATCTCAAAGTTCATACTCAAACCTTCCACATTCAGTGTTATGTGTCCCTTATTCACATTTATGATGGCACCAGCTGTAGCCAAGAATGAACGTCCTAAGATGAGAGGATCATTAGGCTCTCTGTCATACTCCAGCACCACAAAGTCAGTGAGAATCATGAAGTTTCCAACCTTAATTGGAATATCCTCTAAAACACCTTCAGGGATTCTTCGGGACCGATCAGCTAAGATAAGAGTAATCTGAGTTAGCTTGAATTCTGTCATCCCAAGTTTCACAGCAACAGAATGTGGCATCAGGTTAATACTAGAGCCAAGATCACAGAGTGAGTGAGGAAACCTTCCTGTGGAGATAGAACAATCTAAAACAAAATTTCCAGGATCCGGTAGCTTCTCTACAATTCTACTCTGGATCACTACACTCACTTTCTCAGAGACAACCACTTTCTCTTTCCTCTCTTTCTTCCTTTGAGCAGGCTGGTTCAACATAATCGCACTGACATCTTTGGTAAGTAGTGTTCCTTCCTCAGGGCTCAAACCATTTGTGACCATCATCTTCACATATCGCTTCAGTGGAGGTGAAAGCTTTACTGCATCTAATAAAGGTAACTCAATCATTACCTTATCCATCATTGCCTTGCATCTAGCTTCCTTAAGCTCCTTCTTGGACATTCTTGGCTTAGAAAAAGGAATCTTAGGTTGGTACACCCTCTCAGAAGCTGGAACCTGAGATTTTACAACTTCGGGTTCTGTCTGAGATGAGTGTCGACCGACACCCAGTTGGTGTCGATCGACACCATCATCTGGAGTCGAGAGATTGGTTGATTTCTCTCCCTGTTCTACAGAAGCAATTTCACCATCATCTTCTTCTCTCATTGATATGGCATTGCAAGCATGCTTGGGATTTGACTCAATTATTCCAGGAAGAAAACCCTCTTGTCGTTTGACAGACCAACAGTTTGTGCAACTTGACTCTCCAGCTTCTTAACATGAACATTCAGTGCATCAATCCTTCCAGTAAGCTCTGTGCAGATATTATCGATTTTTCCATTGGATGTCACCGTCATATTCTCCTGTCCCGGAAGAATCTGATCAAGCATGGCCTCCATATACTCTCAGAAGAAGTCTGTGGAGGCGGAGACTGATAAGATGAATTGCCATAGGTCTAGTATAATCATTGTTCTGTTGCTGCTTCTGATAATCCGGCTTGGGAATGTAGCATGAAGAGTTCCCACTGTAAGGCATGTTGCTTTGTTGATTACTGAATCTTTGACCTTGATTCCCATATACAAAGTTGATGATGTTCATATATTTTACCTTGTTTTCCCTTAGTTTATTCACAACTTTTGCATCTTTTGCTATCCATTTAGGCCATTATTGTGTAGCTTTAGGACTAATCATGCATTAGAGTATAGTTGCATTGCATTTGCATCTTTTCATGCATAAACAGGTGATTTTAGAGCTTAAGGAGCATGGAAGCAATGCTGAGGAGAAGTGAAGCAATCCTGAGGAGAAAACAAGAAAGTTAAGGCTGTAGAATCAAGGTCCGGAGTCCAACTCGACCGCACACTCGACCACCACTCGACCGTGTGCTGAGAAGGACTCGACCGAGTAGAGAATGCACGAGAGAAGCCAGCTCGACCAGCCACTCGACCGAGCACTGGTCGAGTTGACCGAGCCGTTGACTGCTTTGACTTTTTGTATTTTTAGGGCTTCCACCTCACCTCCTATATAAGGCGCTTGTACCTGCAGCCACCAAAGAGTCCAGCTTTTTAGAGAGTCTAAAACCTAGTTTTTACCTTTTTTAGATTTTATTCCTTTTGCACTTTCTTTTATTTTAGATTTTGTACTTGTTTAAGAAAGAAAGACTAGATCCTTGTATTTTGTTTGTTTCATAACTTTCAAAATATTAAGATTTCGAGTTTTATTTCTTCATCAACATTGTAAATCTCTGTTTCATCTTTCTAATGATGCAAGTTTCAATATTTTCTGGGTTTTTGACATATTTCACCATGTGTTCTTGTGAGTAGTTTGCTTAGGACCTTGAGGATGGGTTAGGCTGGGTTGATCTTGTGGTTTGTTTGATTTGGTCAAGCTTGATTGTTGTAGATCTCTTCTAGGCTAGATGATCTTAATGCTGATCCTATATATGAGAAGGTAGGGTTTGATTTCAAGCATCTTAGCATCACACCAATGTCTAAGGAGCATAGATAAGGCTAGATCTAGAGCTTACCATTAGGCTTGCTAAGAGATTAGAAGTCTTGTTTGGTTTGAGATGTATTGCTTAATGCCTGCTTGTGTAGATTCTTTTCTTTGTGAGAACAAGTCTAGAAATGCATAGGTTTGATTGTTTCTTGCCATGAGAGTGGATTAAACATGTCTTAGAATAGTATGTCTAGAGATCAGCTCAAAGTTTGCTTGAGATTTGTTGACCAAGTTAGATAACCACAATGATTAGCTCAGCCCATGAATCCCTCCTCAAGGCCTTCTTTGTTTATTAATATCTTAGTCTAAATATCATTGCTTGCTTGTTGTTTGATTAGTTTTTGCATTGCTCTGTTTTTCTTGTGTTGCTCTGTTTTCACGTTTAGGCTAGCTCGACCACGTACTCGACCTACACTCGGTCGAGTGCAAGCTTAGCATTGACTGAAGCTAGCTGATATGCATCATAGCTCCCATGTAACCTCTTCCTCGCAGCATCAGCTTGCTTAGTGCTATTGCTGGAAGCCAGATTCTCAATCAAATTCTCAGCTTCTTATGGAAATCTTGTCTTAAAGTTCCCATGCTAGCAGCATCCAAGGCTAAGGGATACTCCTAATCACACCCTCTGAAGAAAATACTCAACAATTGAACTCTTAAGAAGCCATGGTGTGGACAGTCCCTCTGATAAGCCTTAAATCTCACCCAAGCTGCCTTGAAAAAGCTTCATCTAGTCTTTGCTTGAAAGAAGATAGCTTGACTCTCAACTCATCAGACATAACATCATCATAGAAATAATTAAGGAAAGCCACCTTAATTTGTTGCCAAGATGTCCAAGATCCAGGTGGCAACTGTTTTAACCATTGAGATGGTTTTCCTGCAAGTGAGTATGGAAAGAGCTTGCAGTATATGTAGTCTTAAGTCGCACCATTAGCCTTGATACTAGTCACAAGATCTTCAAAATGCTCAATATGATCCAGAGGCTTCTCATTTGGCAGGTTAGAGAAAGGTCTCTGTCCAACTAGCTGGAAGTAAGCAGACTTCAGCTCAAAATCATTCTTTGGGAATGAAGGTGGAACAATTGCAGAGCGATTTTCATACATCAAATCAGCTTAATTGAAGTCTGCAATGGTCCTGATTAAGTCCTTGTTTTGTTCTTGTCTTCGAACCAGGTTGTTAGCGTGGTTGGCAGCTCCACGTACGTCTGCTGGAAGTGGGTGTCGATCGACACCATGTTGGCGTCGGTCGACACCATCGATCTGCTCCTCAACGACAACGATTTCAACAATGGTGTTGCCTTTTGCATCAATCTTTTGGCTCTGCTCATTGCGAAATTGGCCCTCTTGATCCCTCAAAACACCAGCCTCATCAAATCTCAGAATGATTGGGTTGACCATCTTTGCTGATTTGGCTGCTTTTGGTTTTCACGCTCAAGTTTGCCTAACTCTTGGTTTGAAAGCTTCACAACTGAACCAGTTTTGTTGTTCCTAGTGTTAGGCTTTGAAGGCATAAACCTGAAACACACAAGAGAAGAAAAACAAAAGTGTGTCAGTAGAAAAGAAAAAGAAAAAATGTAGACGAAATTAAAAACTCAAATCTAATGGTAGATCAAAGAGTCTCCGGCAACGGCACACAAAGTTGATATGCTCAAATTTAAACCCTAGAGCTACCCTCTCAAATTAAGAGATCACAGTAGTACTTAGGGGTCGAATTCCACAAGAACTCTAGATCACAAAATAAATGATAGAGTTTTTTTTATTAAGCTAAAAAAATTGATTTAAATTAAGAAAAGCAATGCAAAATATTAAATTAAAAAACTATGAAAATTAAAGGGATTAAAAAGCTAGATTTAGGGAATTTATGAGGAAATTACAGAATATTAAATCAAATAAATTAATAGGGATTCAAACAATTAAAAATCAGATCTAGAACTCTAAACTCTTTTGTAAAATAAATCAGTTCTCAATACAAATATTATTTAAATTTAAAACCAGAAATTCAAATCTCTTTGTAAAATTCTAAGTTAAAAATCAGCTTTAAAAATAAGTTTAGATTTTTTTCACAAAATTACTAAATCAAATCTCATTGCAAGAAGTAATTTTGCTCATCAATGATTTTATCAGGAAAATCAATTATATTCTCATTGAAGAACAACCAAAGATGAAGATCATAGAGGATAATGAACCCTAAAAATGATTAGATCTAATAATCTATAAAAACCCTGTGAAAAACCCTGAACCTAACAAGCAAACTACTCAGACATATTCAATGAAAAACAAAACATCATTCTGAATAATAAGCAATAGATATTAGAAAGTAAGAAAGAAGTTTAGGAATTCTTCTCTCTACAAAGAAGTTCAGATCTCTCTCCCAAAAACTCTCAATGTCTCTCTCTCAAAAAGTTAAAGTTGCTAAAATAAAACTTTAAGGGTTTAGGCCTTGAATCTAGCACTACACCAACAGCCAATGATCTCTCGTGCAACCACAATGACCCGCACACTATCCGACTAGCTATGAGGACTCAATATGGCCAATAACCCTCGTCTTTGACATTATTCGCTCTCCACTCATGCATCTACCCCGCTATGAGGTCTAAGCCTTCGAGTCTTATCGGCTCGCTATCGGGCCTCCGCCCTCAAGCTACACTATCAGAAAGTCAAATCTTGCTCTCGGGCTATCACCCTTCAGAGCGCATTCGGATCGTCACCCGAAGTCAATATACCAGTTATACCCTCATGCCACAAAGTAGTTCGAGTTAAAGATACACAGGAACCTAACCGTCTCCTCATGAGTTGTTCGAGATCTCATATCTTTAGAGCAATAATTCTGAGTTCGACCGAGTACCACACTGGCCAGAACTACCTCTATGGCTCTTGTAGGAACATCGATGTCCTACGGCGAACACTCACCACTAAGGCTACCAAGACGTCACAAAGACCCTAAAGACGTCACAAAAACTACAAACACGTCACAAATACCACACAAAACGTCTCGTAGGACCACCACTAAGGCCACAAAAATGTCCAAAAAGGACCACCACAAAGGCCAAAAACGTCACCGGGTCCGCCTCCATGGTATCCGGCGTCACTAAGATCATCACCAAGGTACTTGGCGTCGCCAAGACCACTACCATTGACCGGCGTCACCAAGAACTCTGTCACCAAGACCACTGTTAGGGTACAAAACATCACAAAGAAAACACTACCACTAACAAGCGTCACCAAGATCTCTGTCACCAAGACCACTATCAGGGTACAAATGTTACGAAAACCACTATCAAGGCACAAGCGTCACCAAGACAACTCAATACCATGATACATACGTCATGAAGACCTCCACCCAGGCCCACATCCCACATGATTATCACAAAGATCACCACAAAGCTTTCCATTTTTAGGAATTTCTAAAAATGCTCAAATAAAGAAATGCTCATCTTATTAATTTTAAAATGTCATAATCGTTACAATCTCACCGAAAATACATAAAGAAAAAAAATATGATACAACAGCACCAAGCCAACGACCCGTATCTCGAGCACCACCTCATCTTGGTACTTAGTCGCACAACCAACCACCCCTAAGCGACCAAGTATCAAGAGAGATGGACTGAAATACTCCGTCCGCTCCATCCATGGTCTTCAAACCATCACAACACTGGGACGAAGGTTAGGCAAGCTCAGGCCTTGGCCTGCTTCTCGAACCACTTCTTGAACCTTGCCTTCATCCTCGCCTCTAGCTCCCAAGTCTCATCTAACACACCATCACAGTCCCACTAGATTCTCATCAAAGGAATCTTCTTCCGCCAAAGTTCCTTGATCCGCCTCTCAAGTCCCCTCACCGGTCTCGCCTCAAGAGTCATGTTGGACTGAAGATCTGCATGAATCTTAGTCAGCACCTCGTCATCTTTGTGAAGACACTTCCTCAGCATCGACACATGGAATACCTTGTGAAACGCATGCATAACCTCAGACAACTCTAACTTGTATGCAATCGGTCTCACCTGCTCCACGATCTTGAAAGGACCCATGTACTGCGGAATCAACTTAGTCTTTGTGATTGACCTGGTCGGACCCTGCAATATGGCCATCTTGAGGTATACTCTATTATCAACCTGAAACTCAATGACCTTTCTCCTCTGATCAGCATAACTCTTATGCCGATCCTGACCCTCCCTCATGTTCAGCTTGAGCACCCGGATCTTCTCCGTGGTCTCCTGAACAAAACTCGCATCCAATATGCTCCTCTCATACTAATACTCGCCTGATAATTGTTGTTGTAAGCAAACTTTACCAGGTTTAGGTGATCGGCCCAGTGACCACCCCAATCTAGCACACACATTGTCAAGAAATCCTCTAGAGTCTGAATCGTCTTCTCTGACTGTCCATCTGTCTGAGTATGATATGATGTATTCATGTGCACCCTAGTGCCCAAATCTGCCTGAAACGCTTTCCAGAACGATGAAGTGAACTTGGAATCCCTGTCTGATACTATGCTCACATGCAACCTCACAATCTCTCTCACATATTTCTTAGCCAAAACTGCTGCTCCGTCAGTCTTCTTAATGGCCAGAAAATGTGTAGACTTGGTCAAACGATCCACAATCACCCAGATAGCATCCATAGTCCGTGACACAGGCAAACCAACCACAAAGTCTATCGTGATCATATCCCACTTCCACTCTGGAATGGGTAAAATCTGCAACAGGCCTCCTGGTACCTGATGTTCAGCCTTCACTAGCTGACATGTCTCACACCTCGATACCCAGCTAGCGACATCCCTTTTCATCCCGACCAAGTGATAATACCGTTTGAGGTCACAATACATCTTAGTAACTCCAGGATGAACAGAGAACTTGCTCGAATGAGCCTTTCTCAGAATCCCCTGCCTCAGGCCCTAATCATTGAGCACACAAACCCGACCATGCACCAGGATAGTCGCATTAGCAGAGACCTGATACTCTGAACCCTCTGCCTTAGAGGCGTTCACCAGCCCCACATCACTCTCCTGAGTTAACCGCATTCTACTCAGAAGATCTGCTCTGACAACTGATTACAGTCCCAATGGCTCTTGTGAAATAGGACAGAACGTCAAAGTACTGATCTCACTCGCCATAGACTCCATATTCTGCTCCAGATCAGAAGCCGCTCGCTTCCTGCTCAGAGCGTCTACTACCAAGTTAGCTTTACCGGGGTGGTAAGCTATATCCAGATCATAATCTGCTACCAACTCCATCCACCGTCTCTGCCTCAAGTTCAACTCAGGCTGAGAGAAGATATACTTAAGACTCTTATGATCTGCGAACACTTGTACCTTTCCGCCATAAAGATAAGATCTCCAAATCTTCAAAGCGAAAACTCAAACTACCTTCTCCAAGTGATGGGTAGGATAGTTGCGCTCATGCTTCCGCAACTGCCGCGAAGCATAGGCAATGACCTTCACCTCCTACATCATCACACACCTCAAACCAACTCTGGAAGCATCTGTATACACCACATATGGCTTATCCTGCTCTAGTAAGGCCAATACTGATGTCCTCATCAACATCTACTTCAGGCTCTCGAAAGCCGTCTCGCATTCCGACGACCACACAAAGGAAACATTCTTCCCTGCCAGCTTAGTCATCGGCTGTGCCATACTCGCAAAACCTCTCACAAACTTTCTGTGTCAACATTTGCTTCAGGATCTCGAAAGCCATCTCGCACTCCGACGACCACACAAAAGAAACATTCTTCCCGGTCAGCTTAGTCATCGGTTGTGCCATACTCGCAAAACCTCTCACAAAATTTCTCTAGTACCCTACCAACCCAAGAAAACTCCTGATCTCTGTGGCGTTCTGCGGTCTAGGCCAATCTCTGATGGCCTGCATCTTCTCTGGTTCTACTGAAACTCCTATTGCAAAAACAACAAGACCCAAGAAACCCATCTCCCTCTGCTAGAAATTGCACTTGCTCAGCTTAGCGAAAAGCTTCTTCTCCTGCAACTTCTTCAGAACTGCTCTCAGATGGATCTTGTGCGCCTTAGGACACTTGGAATACACCAGGATGTCATCGATGAAGATGTGACAAACTCATCCAGAAACTCCTATAATACGCTGTTCATCAACCTCATAACGCAGCTGGTGTATTGATAAAACCAAAGGGAATCACCACAAACTCATAGTGCCCATACCTCGTCCTGAAAAATGTCTTTCTGACATCTAGGTTATCTATCGGAATCTGGTGGTAACCTGACGCCAAATCAATCTTGGAGAACCAAGTAGCACCCCTCAACTGATCCAACAACTCATCAATCCGCGGGAGAGGGAACTTGTTCTTCACAGGTTCAGACCCCGATAATCTATACACATGCAAAAACTCATGTCCTTCTTCTTAACAAACAACACCGACACTCCGTCTTATATAATGGCGTAGTCCCTGGTTCCAGCTCAATCGTGAGGGATCAGACCGGGATGGTGGTAACCCCTGCAACGACTAAAACACATCTTCTAACTCCCAAAACACAGGGATCTCATCCACACCAGCCTGCCCCATAGACTCCGACATCAAAATCGTAGCCAAATACGCCTCACGCCCCTTCCTGATCATCTTTTCTGCTTGCACAGCTGAGATAACCAGACTCCCTGAAGTCGGCCTCACTACCTCATAAAACCAATTCCTCGACCTTGGCCTCTCAAACACAACTCTACCCTGATGGCAATCCAAATGTACTTTATACCGGTGCAACCAATCCATGCCCAAAATCACATCATACAGCTCCACAGGGCTGATAACCAGATCTGCCGGCAGCGACTCTCTAGCCAGTTGTATATCCACATCTCTCGCCCATCCATAGACCTGTATCATCCCGCCTCTAGCAACCTTCACGGTCCTGAACTGCTCACCCCGAATCTCCACGAATGTTGCCCCTCTCGGCACACTCTGGGGTAACGAAGCAATGAGTAGCTCCGGAGTCAAACAACACGTGGGAAAGAAGTCCTCCCACCAATAAGGTCCCTACAAACACCTTATGCACTAAGAACCCTAACATTCATCACAAACAAACATAAAATCTAAAAATGACAGAAAACCACAAGGTAAAATTAAGAAATCATACCCGTAATCGCGTTAGCACTGGTTCCTCCCATCTCCACTGTCGTGTACACACGCGGTGCCATTGGCATAGGCAAAGCCATCTGCCCCAGCTGCTGCACTCCTGACTGCACTTTCGCCATCACCATCAGATGTAGCTTAGGACACGACGATCTGAGATGCCCCGCATCCTTACAGTGGTAACACACCCGAGTTGTCAGCGGTGCTGGCTGGTTGCCCCTCTGTGGACAACTCGCCACCCTGTGCTCCAAACTCCCACACGCGAAGCATCCCGCACCACTGGACCCCAACCTCTGTATAGCATCAAAATTTTGCTTCTACCCTTGCGCAGATTTACCGCCCTTTCTAGGAACAGATTGTGACTGAATCCGCTTCGGCTGCACCGGAGGACTTGTAACGCCTGTGTCCCGTGATTCTAAAGGGGGATAATTTGTTTTAAGGAAAATGAAAGCTAGGTGAGCTTAAGCAACTAAGCTACTATCTCAACTAGCTGGAATATGAGCTGAACGAGCTCAACAAGCAAGATGAACAAGCTGGAATGCCAGCTAGCTCAGCTGGACGAGCTGTCCAACAGCTCAACTCAGCTCGGTGAACTGATCCGGTGCTGATCCAGCGGTCAGTTAACACTCGAGCTGGAGGAGTGTGGTAGCTCGGTAGCACGAGCGGTTACCATCGGAATGGTGCAACTCTTCGAAGAAACGCAACCCATCAAAAGGGGCAAGGAATGGGCGTGTCCTATCATAGTGATGGACGCCCAGCCCATTCAACACACTATCATCTATCCACTGTCCATCTATGCCTAAAAAGAAAAGAGGGTGCGGCTCGGCGAGTACATAGATGCTCGTCCAAACTGATGCATATGCTAGCTCTCTATCGTAGGTACGATGAGACGAGCGACGGTTCGACAATCGGGTCGAACCGATCGAAGGATAAGTCACGGTTCGACCATGGAGTTGAACTAGTAAAAGATGATCGACGGTTCGATTATAGCGTCGGACCGATCGAAAGATCATCGACGATCCGCGCCAATGGACGGATCGATCGAGCATTGATCTGTGATTCAATCGCTAGTCGGATCAGGTGATTGAATGATCGACGATTCGAGCCGTTGGTTTTTCTCTCAGGAACGAGAAACTGCTAAAGTAAAGAGGAAGAAGTCGACTTTCCCATTTATAGTCGAATTTATTGCTTCCCCAAAACAAACCACGCAAACCGGAGAATTAAAATCGAACCGGTTTGACCAACCGCACATGGTGTCAACCGACACCACAAGTAGTGTCGATCGACACCCCTACAAAAAATGTAAAAGAATCATTAAAACGCATAATAGTGGACCCAAAAATATAATTTAGGGAGGTCAAAATGTAACTGAAAAGTTATAATTTTAAAAAGCTAAAAACCTAAAAAAAATATCTTTTTTTATATTAAAAAACTACAAATTAGGTTTAATATTTATAGGCAAAGCAAATAAAAAAGCTAAAAATCATGAGAAAAATATTGTCAAAACACAAAATTATAGAAAATATGATAAAAATGGAAGGAAATAAAACAAATTTATATTTTAAAGCGGTCAAAACATAAAAACTATAAATAATATTGTAAAATTTAAAGGGCTTTAAAATAAATTCAGAACTTTAGGGGGTATGATGACTCATTTAATCCAACTAGGTTTGCCACGCGTAGAAAGAATATAAAGGTATCGGTTTATATGTCCCAAAAAAAATATAGATTTCGAACTTTGGATTTGGAGATATTAGTTTGGAACTTTTTTCCGAGACATAAATCGAAAATAAAGATTTAGTGGTTTTCTTTTTCCCGTTCAGTGAAATAAAAAACTGATTCGTAAAAGTTGCCATAATTAAGAGCAATACTTTAACTCATTTCTGTGAAATCTATTTACAAAGCTGTTACGTACATATGCTACAGTATAATAAATGAACCAAAATTTTAAAGAAGAAAAATTAGATTGACTCAAATTAAGAGGTTAATTACTAAACTAACTCATAAAATGTGAGGGTTAAATTAGTTATTTTTTGCCTAAAATACCCTTTTTTGCTTTATTAGGAAAAAAATAAAGTCAAATTTATCTTCCCAAAATTTTTTTTAAGAAAATCTAAATATTTTCAAAAGTCCGCTGAATTAGTTGGGACAGATTTATTTGTGTATGACAGATTTGTTTTTGCACAACCAATTTATTTTTGTATGACAAATTTTTATGACAGACTTATTTTGGACGACAGATTTTTTAACTACAGTTATGACAGATTTATAATTGATGACATATATATTTTTCACGACAGACTTATTTTTAAAGACATCACAGATTGTCACAATATATGACATATTTGTAAAATATCTGGCAGATTTATTTTCTATAGTTATTTCAGATTTATTTTGTTGATTAAAAGTTTGTCATAACATGACAGATTTTTCTACAAAAAAATAATTACTAGGTTGACCTTTGGTGATAACAGATTTGTTTTAAGTTACGATAGATTTTTAATTTAACTAAAAATCCGTCGTTTGATAACAGATTTATAACATTTTTTAAAAAATGTTATAGCAGGTTTTTTTGCTCTATGACAGTTTTTTATTTGCTTCTAAAAATCTTGTGTTTGATAACAGATTTATTAGATGTAAAATGTAAACATAGGGACAATAGATTTGTTTTAAGTTACATTTTTTTCAGTCATATTTTTATTAATTATATTTTTTATAAATCATATTATGAATCATATTTTTAAACTCATATATTTAAAGCATATTTTATACATTTTAATTTTCAGAAATCATATTTAAAAAATTAACATCATATTTTAAAATTTTTATTTTTATATATTATATTATATTTTCATAAATCTTATTTTAATATTGTTTATATACATTATTTTTTAGTTATAATTTCATACATTATATTTGAAATAAAACTTATTTAAACTATATATCTTAAACTTCATATTTTTAAATCATATCTTTATACATAATGTTTTTATAAACAATTTTTTGAATATTATTTTTATACATTATATTTTAAACCATACTTTATTTTTAAAAATAATATTAAAACAATAAACATCATATTTTTTAATCATTTTATATTTTTCATTAATATTTTTAAATCAAAATATTAAATGCTATATTGTATTTTCGTTTTTTTAAAAAAATAAATAAATAAACAAATTTTCTGGGTTTTTAGTCTATTTTTTAATCATTTTATATTTTTTCATTAATTATATTTTTAATCACAATATTAAATGCTATGTTGTATTTTCGTTTTAAAAAAAAAAATCTGAGTTTTTAATATTTTTATCTAAATATTATGTCATTCTAGTTATTAGATATGTTGGAGTGTTAATCTAGCAATTAATCCCGTGAAAACTAGTATATTTTCACAAATTTTAAACACGCACAAAAAGAACACCTTCGAAGCTAAGCTATATTATTGACTTAAAAACAAAAAGCTGCGTCCGTGCGAGCACGGGCGGCGTGAAAAAGATAAAAACTAATGAGAGAGGAAGTTGCTACGAAACTTCGGCGTCTTCCTTTTCTACTTTAAAACTTGTAACAACTTCTTATTACCACTTACTCTTATCTCTCTTTCTTTCTTGCTCTCTCTCTCACTCCCAGATCAGTCTCGATCATGGCGTCGTTCATAGATCTTTTCGCTAGCGACATCACGACGCACCTAATAAAGCTTCTCGTTATGGTAGCTAACACAATCTACAGTTGCAAAGGAATAGCAGAACGACTGGTCACGATGATCAGAGATGTTCAACCAACGATCAGGGAGATCCAATACAGTGGCGTGGAACTAAGTAACGATCGCCAGACTCAACTGGGAGTGTTCTTTGAGACCTTGGAGAAAGCAAGAAAGCTTTGCGAAAAGGTTTTAAGATGCCGTAGATGGAATCCTAAACACGTATACCACGCCAACAAGATGAAGGATCTCGAGAAAAAAATATCTCGTTTTCTCAACAGCCAGATTCTTCTCTTTGTTCTCGCTGAGGTATGTCATCTACGGGTCAATGGTGACAGGATTGAGAGACTGTTAAGTGAGCGGAATGATACTTTATCGTTTCCGGAGACTTTAATGGAGATTGAGACGGTCAGCGATCCGGCGGTTCAACAGGTAGGATTGGATTTGGGGAAGAAAAAGGTGAAGGAGATGATGTTTAAGTTTACCGATACCACCAATCTCTTTGGGATCTCTGGAATGAGCGGTTCCGGGAAGACCACTCTTGCAATAGAGCTTTCAAGAGACGATGATGTTCGAGGTTTGTGACGTTTTATTAATAGTTTCCTATTCTGGATCTTGAATCTTGATCAAGATTTTGGTGCAGGACTCTTTAACAACAAGGTTTTGTTTCTGACTGTGTCACGCTCTCCGAATTTTGAGAACCTCGAGTCCCGTATACGAGAGTTTCTTAATGATGGAGTTCGACAACGGAAGCTAGTGATCCTTGATGATGTTTGGACAAGGGATTCCTTGGATAGGCTGATTTCTAAAATTCGTGGAAGCACAACTTTAGTAGTCTCACAGTCCAAGCTTGCGGATCCTAAAACCACTTACAACGTGGAATTATTAAAGGAAGATGAAGCAATGTCCCTCTTGTGTCTTTGTGCTTTCGAGCAAAACTCCCCGCCTTCTCCGTTCAGCAAAATTTTGGTGAAGCAGGTAATGCTTCTTTTATCTACATTAGATAACACTACTTAGCTGGCTTTTAATGTAGTGTTATCTAATGGATTTACTATATCATAATAGTCAATGTGCACATCTCCAAACCTACAAAATTAAATTATGTTATAGTAAATCCATTACAAGTACTATGTTTGGTAGGTTGTTGATGAGTGTAAAGGTCTACCTT
Organism: Camelina sativa; assembly: GCF_030686135.1. Taxonomy (NCBI): domain Eukaryota; kingdom Viridiplantae; phylum Streptophyta; class Magnoliopsida; order Brassicales; family Brassicaceae; genus Camelina; species Camelina sativa. The sequence goes on from NC_141893.1 coordinate 17,174,857, forward strand.
TATCTTTAAAAGTTCTTGGTGCTTCGTTAAAAAACAAACCTGAAAGATATTGGGAAGGCGTAGTTAAAAGATTATCAAGAGGTGAAGCTGTTGATGAAACTCATGAGAGCAGAGTGTTTTCTCACATCGAAGAAAGTATAGAAAACCTCGACCCGAAAATCAGAAAGTGTTTCTTGGATATGGGTGTTTTCCCTGAAGACACGAAGATCCCTATTGATCTTCTCACCAACGTGTGGGTTGAGAGGCATGATATTGACGAGGAAACTGCTTTTTCCTTTGTTCTTCGTTTAGCTGACAAGAATCTCCTTACTATAGTGAACAATCCGAGGTACTCACTCTTTTTTATGATTTTGTCTCTTGTAGCCAATATCCACGTTTCTAATGGATTTAGTATATCATAATTTAATTTTGTAGGTTTGGAGATGTGCACATTGGCTACTATGATGTATTTGTTACGCAACATGATGTTCTCCGAGACCTAGCCATTCATATGTCTAATCGTGCGGAAGTAAATAGGAGAGAACGGTTATTAATGCCAAAAAGAGAGTCGGTGCTTCCAAGAGAATGGGAAAGGAATAAAGATGAGCTATTTGATGCCAAGATAGTTTCTCTTCATACAGGCAAGAACTGTCTAACTTTTAATAAATTTGGTTGGAGACTAACTAAATTCTTCAAGGGTTTGATGGATTGTTGTGTCTTTAGGGGAAATGGATTGGTTCGACATGGACCTCCCTAAGGCAGAAGTTTTAATACTAAACTTCTCTTCGGATAACTACTTTTTGCCACCATTCATTGGTAAGATGGTTGAACTCAGGATGCTCGTGATTATAAACAATGGCATGACTCCTGCACGTCTACATGGCTTCTCTATCTTTGACAATTTGACCAAACTGAGGAGTCTCTGGCTCAAGAGAGTTCACGTCCCTGAACTCTCCAGCAGCACCATTCCACTGAAAAACCTACGCAAGATGCATTTAATCCTTTGTAAGGTCAGCAACAGTTTTGATCGGACAACATTCGACATCTCCCACATCTTCCCAAGCTTGTCTGATCTCACTATCGATCATTGTGATGATCTCGTGGAACTAAACTCCAACATCTCTGGGATGGCCTCTCTCAAGTCTCTAAACATAACCAACTGTCCCCGCATTACTGAATTACCCAAGAATCTAAGTAATCTACAGTCTCTTGAACGTCTAAGGTTATATGCTTGCCTGGAGCTGTTATTCCTCCCGGTCGAAATTTGTGAGCTGCCATGTCTAAAGTACGTTGACATTTCACAGTGTATTAGCTTGAGTTCTCTTCCTGAAAATATAGGAAAGCTAAGGACACTTGAGAAAATTGACATGAGAGGATGCAGTTTATTGGATCTACCAAGTCCTGTAGTCTCCCTCGAGTCTCTACGCCATGTCATTTGCGATGAGGAGGCTTCATCTATGTGGGAAAAGTTTAAAAGATTTCTTCCAGAACTTTGTATTGAAATCCCTGAAAAACGCTTCACCGTGGATTGGCTCGACGATTAGGCTCCTTATCCATCAAACTATTGATAACCACCTCTTGTCTAAAATCATTGCTCATTAGAGCTAATTAAGTGTACTTTTAAACGTCTTCATCTATATAATATAAAATCACCTTTAGTTATCAATTCTTAATCTCTTATAATAACAAAGTAATCAGTGTATTAAATTCAATAACAACAAAATGTGATATCCCAAGATAATTTAATCATGGCAGTTCATTTAAGGGTTGTAGCAATTCTCATGTACTATATGTGTTCAACTAGAATCACTCTGTACTTTCAGCATCTGCCTAATTCTCCATATACTATCTATAAACTATCTATAAACTAACTAGTTCCACCTAAACTATAAAATTCTTCACAGTTAACCAAATTCAATTAATTGCATTTTAAAATCATAAAATCGCGTTTACTATTTCACGAATAGAGTATTTTTTTTCTAAATTGATTTTGGCTTTGAGGAATTTGAAACCTCTATGCCAAAGATGGGCTTGAATTCCAGTTCAAAACTGGATTAATGATAATTTTTCAAACTTGGGTATACTCTAATCGTGAAAAGTAAACACCATTTTATGATTTTAAACACACAAATAATTGAATTTGGTTAATTATGAAAAAAATTAAAGTTTAGATAGAATTAAAAAGTTTATAGATAATATATGGTGAATTAGGCATAGACTAAAAGTACAGGGTGATTCTAGTTAAACACATATAGTACATGATGGGGATTGCAACATGCAACCCTTCATTTAATCATTCTATTACAATTGTCATGCACAAATCTAACAAAGACATTTGTTCCAACTCAATTTCATATTCAGATCACAAAAATGATCTTTCTGGCTCAAAAAATGCGTCACACACACAATATTTGATGGATTCAATTAGGAGAAATGAGTCGGATAACAAGAAACATCATGGAAAAACAGAGCAATAGTGGTGATAGTTAGGTGGATTTATATTGATGGATTGAACTCAGATATGGAGCATCAACACTTAAAGAATTACCAACCGTATTGTTGATACTTTAAACCATCTTTACTGGTCGTTGCTTCCCCAAATTCTTTTATTAAAAACTAATAAAAAATACAAAAAAGAGAGAAAGAGAGAGAACGTTGCTCAAGGTACTTATTGTATAAACGTTTCTCAGTTTTTTCTACATATGTCAGCTTTTTATTAGTTATATATTAAAATAGATTTTTTTAGCAACAGCGAATACGTTCTCTCCTGCTGGTGATGCTCTTACAAGATTACATGCAAAAAAATTATTTAATTATTTTACTCAGGTCAAGTGATCCCATTTGTCTTTAGTAGATCTGCCACTTGTGGTAGTACCTAATTTATCTATTAGGATACATCAAACCTCACACAAGAAATAAAACAGAGAGTCTCCATGTTTTAAGTTTTACTGGATTAAATGCAGTAAAATGTTCCAACCGAATCATGAACTTAAAATTGTAGAGGAGATTACTAGACCTAATGTGTGATCATATGAAATAGAAAAGCTAAAAATTTTCCTTACTAAAAGTTAGAGAGAATGCTGAATTAGTTAATGTAATCATGAAAGACTTTTTTTTTTTTTTTGAACAAGGACTTGATTTCATTTAAACATCAAACCAAGTACAGAAATAAAGATTTTATAATCCCAAACAGTACAACAAAACAATGTGAGACATTCCCAAATGCCATACAAAGGTAATAGAAAAAGTTTGACAAAGGTTCCAATAGAGCTATGAGACAAAGGCTAGCAAGCACTTTGAGACATGTGAGGTCTAGGGTTGCTAAACAGTCTCCCACGAATAGGTCGATGTTAAATGCAATAGTTATATTTCAATAAAAACGAGATGACGTTGATATAGGGAGTATGGCAGTGACTCTCGCCGGCACGAGAACTGATATTTGAAATAGCAAAGAGGCCATACCACAGGTGATTATAATAGCATAATCGGTTAAATCTTATTTCAAAAACCAAACTAGTATCTCTAGATTATCCGTAACCTGAGTTGAAACTGTTTTATAGAATATGATCCATGTCTTAGCATTGGTCGCAGAAGGCTGGGAGTTAAGGTATTTAGCTAGAATTGTCGGGAAGTGACCGACGTCAGGTTTTTTACAATTTGAATAGCCATGATTACTCAACAATCATGAAAGAGTAAAACTTCTCCATGAATGCTTACGAGACTGCTTCATGAACAAATAAAATCTATCGGGCCATCTCCACTTAGTTCACCGTCTAGATCATTGTACGATAGCCCGTTCTAAAATCTAAAAGTCAATCTTTGACTTTCATTTTTTTTTTTTTGGGTCAATATCAACTGCGGAAAAAAATAAGACAAATAAAATAACGTACTTTACACAAAAAGTTGTGTTACGTAACTAAATATGAAAACAAATTTAAAATATTACTTCAGAAAATAAAAGACGAAGCAACAAAAAATAGGGGAAAAATATATATATAATATCAAAAAGTGATATTTGATATTCAGGAAGTGATTAAACTTATAAATAATCAGGACAAAACAGAAAAGAAAAAAAATTCAAATGAATCTGTCATTTTCAAGTCTGTCGGGGAAATGATAAATTCGACCATGATTACGGATACCACTAATTATTGCCACATGCAAATGGATTAGTCAAAATCGTCAACTTTGACTCCGCAGCTCACGAGTCGACACTCTCTTTCTATTAATAGCTTTCAATTACTTCTCTCAACACAACAACAACGCAACACAAGAACACCATGAACTCTTCTTTTCCTCTCTTCATCTTTACCGTCGTTATCTTTATCCGATGTCTAAATCCCACCGGAGCTGCCACATGTCATCCTGATGATGAAGCCGGTCTACTCGCTTTCAAAGCCGGTATAACCCGAGACCCTTCCGGTATCCTCAGCACGTGGAAGAAAGGTACTCCTTGTTGTTCTTGGAACGGTGTCACTTGTCTCACCACCGACCGCGTCTCCGCACTCTCTGTCAGCGGACAAGCGGATGTTGCCGGGAGCTTTCTTTCCGGTACTCTCTCGCCGTCACTAGCCAAACTTAAATACCTCGATGGTATTTACTTCATGAATCTCAAGAACATCACTGGTTCATTTCCTCAATTCCTTTTCCAATTACCAAATCTAAAGTACGTTTACATCGAGAATAACCGTGTCTCCGGTCCTCTCCCGGTTAACATCGGTTCGCTAAGCCAGTTCGAAGCGTTTAGTCTCGCGGGAAATCGGTTCACCGGTCCGATACCAAGTTCGATATCTAATTTGACTCGGTTAACTCAGCTCAATCTCGGCAATAATCTCCTAACAGGAACTATACCGTTAGGGGTTGCTAACCTCAAGCTCATGTCGTTTCTCAACTTCGGTGGCAACCGTCTCTCTGGCACTATCCCGGATATTTTTAAATCAATGCCGGAGCTCCGATCTCTCATTCTCTCCCGCAACGGATTCACCGGGAATCTTCCACCGTCGATTGCATCGCTCTCACCGATTCTTAGGTTCCTTGAGTTAGGCCATAACAAACTCTCCGGGAAGATCCCAAACTTTTTATCAAACTTCAAGGCTCTCGACACATTGGATCTCTCCAAGAATCGGTTTACGGGTGTCTTACCAAAGAGTTTCGCCAATCTAACCAAAATCTTCAATCTTGATCTCTCCCATAATCTTCTAACCGATCCATTCCCTGTTTTGAACGTCAAAGGCATTGAATCTTTGGATCTTTCTTACAACCAATTTCATCTCAACACCATTCCAAAATGGGTGACTTCGTCGCCGATCATTTTCTCTTTGAAGCTAGCAAAATGCGGGATCAAGATGAGCTTAGATGACTGGAAGCCAGCACAAACATACTACTACGATTTCATCGATCTGTCGGAAAACGAAATCTCCGGAAGTCCAGCAAGGTTTTTGAACCAAACAGAGTATCTGGTGGAGTTCAAGGCGTCCGGAAACAAACTCCGATTCGATATGGGGAAGTTGACATTCGCGAAGACGTTGAAAACCTTGGATATATCAAGGAACTTGGTATTTGGGAAGGTGCCAGCGGCGGTGGCTGGATTAAAGACATTGAACGTGAGTCAAAACCATCTTTGCGGAAAGCTTCCAATGACAAAGTTCCCAGCCAGCGCGTTTGCAGGCAACGACTGTCTTTGCGGCTCTCCACTATCTCCTTGTAAAGCTTAAGCGGCAAGAAAACTACAACCGGTATTTGGATTTACGTTGACAATTAAAGTTTAGCTCTAAATAAGTTTTGTATTAATTAAATAACAAATAAAGTTGTTTTAAGATATGAATAAGCTTCATTTCAACGATATGTATGTATTAGTGAAAGTACTCAAAGTAGTATTTAAGTTTTCAACACTTTTGTATTATTTTATTTCGTGAACGTACTCAAAAGTAGTAGAAAAATGAGATATGAATGAACTCAAGATTTTTCTTTGTCAACAAATTAAGAAAGAATTTGATACTAAATAAATAAATAGAGATACCTGATTTATTTTGCTACTAAATAAATTTGATCATAAAATCATTATAACCACTAACTTTGATTTTGGAAGGAACAAAATTGTTGAGATGTGATCCAACTTGAAACAGGAAGTTGCAGTGGATCAGAAGTTTGTCTATGTTTGTTTAACATGGACATGTTTGGTCTGTCAGAAACTGGGCCATATATTAGTATAAAATCCATATAAGAACTGACTATGTATTAGGTATAAATACATAAGGTCAAACAGATGAAGAGAAGAGAGAGCAACAAGAGTTGCGCCGAATCCTAGTTCAAGCGGTTCTGAAGAGGTGAACAGAGCTAGAGAGAGATGTAGATTCTCGGTGTATCTAGGCTCAATCTCTTGTTATTCTTCTTTCATATGTTGTTCTTGTGAGACTCGATCTAGAATGTTAGATGAGTGTGAGAGATATGTTGTAACACATATGTAACTCTTGATCTATAATGGATGTTGAGGACTCTGTTTTCTCCCCAGACGTAGCTGCTGATGCAGTGAATTGGGTCACCAAATCTCTGTGTTCTCTGTTTATGTGTTTTCTCTATTTCCGTGTTTAAAGCTCGTGTCAGATCCATCAATAAGTACTTGATTGAATCTAAAGTTGTTTTATCGATTTACAACAAGTGGTATCAGAGCCTCAGGTTCTTGAGGAGCAAGCTTTGTGAGAAAGCTTTCAGATCTGTGAAGGAAAGTGATAGCTTTATATCAGATCTGTAGTTCGCAGATAGATGGTGCTAATAATAACATGAAAGAAGAAGATGGTGGCTGTTCTGGGTTTCAGGTTTATGAAAGATTCACTACAACGGATCCGATAAGATCAGATGTTTTCAGGTTTATGAACTCTGAAGGATCTACAACTTGTCTCCTCCAATGGCTCGAGAGTTGAACATCAATGTGAGTTCTGGACCAAGATGTTCACTGGTGATGATGTTGATATCAGTTATATGATATATCTTGAGGCTGGTACAAGAACTCTCATCCATAGAGTTTGTTCTTGATTTAAGGTTGCGCAACCAATAGGAGATTAGTTTGAGGTGGAGCTAACCTCTACTTGCTTTAGGCTCAAATATTGAAGACGTCAAGTCTGTATCCTCTACAGTCACAAGGTCAAAGTGTGATGTTCTAAAGAGTTGTTTCTATTTGTTGATGGTCTACATGAGTTAAGAGAATCAGAATATTGGTATAGCACAAAAGGTTGGCTGTTGATTTTGCAAGGGATTATCCAAGATTCAATGCTGGGTTCCAGGTTGTGTTTTGGTATATTCAGTTTGCTGAAGGTCTGATGCAGCTTGTGTGCGAGTTTCAGAAGTTGAACAATCCATATGAATAGGATTCTGCTACAATGGGACGCCATAAAAGCTTGAATTCCTATGTGTGTTAATGGTTGTTTAAGTATCAATAAGGGTTTCTGGTTCAGATAAAAGAAGAAGTTGCAGATGAGCATGAAACAGTTTTAGGTTAATTTGTTGGAAATAAGACAGGTTAGGATCTTTGAGGAAATTTAAGTCTGGCTAAGATTTGAGAAAGTGTGTAGTTGATTGCAGGATGTGAGTATCAGTGTCAATGGTTAGATTCTTGTGAATCTAGGAAAAGTTCAGAGTGTTGATGATCAAGCGTTAAAAGAGATCATCAGGGAGCTGAAAGGAGTCTGGGAAAATTGGCTCAAGACTACAAGGTCTGTTGTTTGATATTTTGTGGCACATGAGTGCTGAAGCAGAAGGAACAAATGGGTGCTTTGTTGGAATAACGTGTAAGTGTGTAGTCACTGTTCAGGTTTCTGTGGATGTTGCAGAGACTGATCAAGCTCAGGATATAGTTGATGTGACAGATGAGTTTTGTGAAGACGAGTACAGACTCATGGTGAAAGATGATAAGGAAAAATCAGTGATGTGATGACTAAAGGCTTCAATTTCAAAAGAGATGAGATAACATGATTATAGTGAAATTCAGACATGGAAGACTCAATGTCTTAAAGTTTGCACAATAGGCCATCACTGTCGGTTTGACATCATGATCAAGAGAAAACATGAGGTTGCATTGATAATTGGTAGCTGATCAGACTGGTTGTCATCAAGGTGGAGTTTACATTTGGTGATAGAAATCAATATGATTGTTTGGCTTAAATTGGATTGGTAATGTCAGTTAGAAGCTAGTTTAATCAAGAATCATGTGGTTTTTCTTAGAATGTATCAGGCATCTCGCTCTGGTATATATTGCGACTAGTGCAGAAGTATACAAAGTCTTGATAATAGCAGTCAAGGGAGTATGTGAATGAGTCAAGATTGTCTGAAGCTATAAGAGAGTGTGGGAATTCGTATTCAGGAGGTGTTTATCTACATGATGGAGTGTATCAGAGGTCAGTGTGAATTGAACAAAGGTATGCTAAGATGGTGATTGTTAAAACTGTTGGCTGAATATTTGTTATGTGTAGTAGATTGAACAAAATTTTGTGTCGAAAGTCTTCATAGCCTTAGGATGTCAGGCGGCGTGACCTGTTAGAAACAACAGCGGTGCATTTTGGGATTCAATCTATTGTTGTCATACAAATTGAATTTGAATCGAAGACTGTTTCAGGTGTTTGGAACATATTTGATTCTAGAGTTCTGCTATGTGGTTCAGAAGGATTTTCTGAGTTAGTAAGCAGAGATTAAAAGGTTTTTTGATTCAGTCACTAGGACAGTCTCTTTGGAGTCAGTCAAAACCATAGAGGAAAAGACTGTTTGATTTTGAAGACACATAAGTGATTGTGTTGTGTTTGAGGTATTCAGTCATGAAGTGATCTCCGGTATTGAAGTAAGTTACAAGGTTTTTTTCTGTGACATCAAAATGAACACGAAGGTGTTTTTTCTTCTGAACGAGAATCTTAGAGACAATTGCAGGTGTTTGTAAGTATGGTCTCTATAATTTATATCAGGAAAGTCTGTTGTGCATCTCGCATGGAAACATGTCTTATCTCAAGGCTTGAAGTATTTGCAACTGATATGAAGTCATAGAAAAACTGATTATGCAAGAGAGTCAAATTGCATTTGTTGATCAGTTGAAGACAACTACCTGAGAAGTTTTAAGTTGTATATTTGCATCATAAGGTGGAGTTTGAATAATCTCCTTGGTAAAAGGCTGTTAAAGTTCTAAGAAGATTTATGATGATGTACCAAGTTGTTTGGTGGATTCTGCGTACTGGTGAATGTGTTGCAGAGTTGGAGTAACACATCATGAGCTTAAGGTTTGATGTGAAGAAGCTTTAAGGTATTTTCTCAGACATATCACATGTTATGATGATATGATACATGGTTGAAGTGACTGACAGCGTGTCACAAGTTGTTGGTGGTAATTCTATTTTACCAGGATGTTTGAACCTGTGAAGTGGTTCAGGTTGATATGTTAAGACATATGGTTGTAATGGATAATCTCGGGTTATACAGTGGTGTTTCTGGATGTTGAGATTCTTTACATGTCTAACAAACTCAAGAAGGTGTTGTTGTCAAGGTGTATGATCATACATGTGAGAGACAACACTTGTGGTTTGAGTTAACCCGGTTTGGTTGTAACTCAAACAGGTACAAAGAGTCGATTGAAGATCATTGGTTATTTGGTTGGATCAAGTTGTAACCGGCTCACTCTATCTATATGAGTGATAAAGAGGGTTTGTTATTTTGATAAGTTAAAATCAGAGAATTGGTTCAGGTTGAAACAAGGGTTTTTCAGTGTTTATGTAGGTGATTCAAGTAAAGGTTTGATTTCTGTCTCAGTGCGCACAAGAGTTGGAATTCAAGGGCTAGCAAGTTAGAATCAGGTTTTGCAGGATGAAATTCAATCACTAAAACAGGTATATGGTGTTTGACATAAACCATAATGAAAACTGTGTGATTGTTTAACTCATAAGTGGTCTAGCTTATGAAGTGATTTGTTGAGTTAACATATTATTGTATAGCTTATGAGTGGGAATCTCATGATCAAAGCTATGAAGATGTCAAACGCATGACAAGGATGACACAAGAGTGTCTTGAGTACTGGTTTATCTTTGAAGGAATGGACATAAGAATTGTCAAGGTTCAGGGGTCTGTGTGGTTATTCACAGAAGGATGCGTTGATGGTTGATGCAAATTTCAGGAGTTGAATTTGCTGATATGTTTGTCGTATGGGTAGCTTATGCAAGTTATTGAAGATTTTTTAGCCAAGTTCAGAGCTGGATTCCAAAGGTTCTATGGGGCGTGTTTCTTCAAAGTTTCAAGCTTGAATCAAGGTGGAGTTTTTTGAGATGTGATCCAACTTGAAACAGGAAGTTGTAGTGGATCAGAAGTTTGTCTATGTTTGTTTAACATGGGCCTGTTTGGTCTGTCAGAAACTGGGCCATATATTAGTGTGAAACTCATACAAGAACTGACTATGTATTAGGTATAAATACATAAGGTCAAACAGATGAAGAGAAGAGAGAGCAACAAGAGTTGCGCCGAACCCTAGTTCAGGCGGTTCTGAAGAGGTGAACAGAGCTAGAGAGAGATGTAGATTCTCGGTGTATCTAGGCTCAATCTCTTGTTATTCTTCTTTCATATGTTGTTCTTGTGAGACTCGATCTAGAATGTTAGATGAGTGTGAGAGATATGTTGTAACACATATGTAACTCTTGATCTATAATGGATGTTGAGGACTTTGTTTCCTCCCCAGACGTAGCTGCTGATGCAGTGAATTGGGTCACCAAATCTCTGTGTTCTCTGTTTATGTGTTTTCTCTATTTCCGTGTTTAAAGCTCGTGTCAGATCCATCAATAAGTACTTGATTGAATCTAAAGTTGTTTTATCGATTTACAACAAGTGGTATCAGAGCCTCAGGTTCTTGAGGAGCAAGCTTTGTGAGAAAGCTTTCAGATCTGTGAAGGAAAGTGATAGCTTTATATCAGATCTGTAGTTCGCAGATAGATGGTGCTAATAATAACATGAAAGAAGAAGATGGTGGCTGTTCTGGGTTTCAGGTTTATGAAAGATTCACTACAACGGATCCGATAAGATCAGATGTTTTCAGGTTTATGAACTCTGAAGGATCTACAACTTGTCTCCTCCAATGGCTCGAGAGTTGAACATCAATGTGAGTTCTGGACCAAGATGTTCACTGGTGATGATGTTGATATCAGTTATATGATACATCTTGAGGCTGGTACAAGAACTCTCATCCATAGAGTTTGTTCTTGATTTAAGGTTGCGCAACCAATAGGAGATTAGTTTGAGGTGGAGCTAACCTCTACTTGCTTTAGGTTCAAATATTGAAGACGTCAAGTCTGTATCCTCTACAGTCACAAGGTCAAAGTGTGATGTTCTAAAGAGTTGTTTCTATTTGTTGATGGTCTACATGAGTTAAGAGAATCAGAATATTGGTATAGCACAAAAGGTTGGCTGTTGATTTTGCAAGGGATTATCCAAGATTCAATGCTGGGTTCCAGGTTGTGTTTTGGTATATTCAGTTTGCTGAAGGTCTGATGCAGCTTGTGTGCGAGTTTCAGAAGTTGAACAATCCATATGAATAGGATTCTGCTACAATGGGACGCCATAAAAGCTTGAATTCCTATGTGTGTTAATGGTTGTTTAAGTATCAATAAGGGTTTCTGGTTCAGATAAAAGAAGAAGTTGCAGATGAGCATGAAACAGTTTTAGGTTAATTTGTTGGAAATAAGACAGGTTAGGATCTTTGAGGAAATTTAAGTCTGGCTAAGATTTGAGAAAGTGTGTAGTTGATTGCAGGATGTGAGTATCAGTGTCAATGGTTAGATTCTTGTGAATCTAGGAAAAGTTCAGAGTGTTGATGATCAAGCGTTAAAAGAGATCATCAGGGAGCTGAAAGGAGTCTGGGAAAATTGGCTCAAGACTACAAGGTCTGTTGTTTGATATTTTGTGGCACATGAGTGCTGAAGCAGAAGGAACAAATGGGTGCTTTGTTGGAATAACGTGTAAGTGTGTAGTCACTGTTTAGGTTTCTGTGGATGTTGCAGAGACTGATCAAGCTCAGGATATAGCTGATGTGACAGATGAGTTTTGTGAAGACGAGTACAGACTCATGGTGAAAGATGATAAGGAAAAATCAGTGATGTGATGACTAAAGGCTTCAATTTCAAAAGAGATGAGATAACATGATTATAGTGAAATTCAGACATGGAGACTCAAGGTCTTAAAGTTTGCACAATAGGCCATCACTGTCGGTTTGACATCATGATCAAGAGAAAACATGAGGTTGCATTGATAATTGGTAGCTGATCAGACTGGTTGTCATCAAGGTGGAGTTTACATTTGGTGATAGAAATCAATATGATTGTTTGGCTTAAATTGGATTGGTAATGTCAGTTAGAAGCTAGTTTAATCAAGAATCATGTGGTTTTTCTTAGAATGTATCAGGCATCTCGCTCTGGTATATATTGCGACTAGTGCAGAAGTATACAAAGTCTTGATAATAGCAGTCAAGGGAGTATGTGAATGAGTCAAGATTGTCTGAAGCTATAAGAGAGTGTGGGAATTCGTATTCAGGAGGTGTTTATCTACATGATGGAGTGTATCAGAGGTCAGTGTGAATTGAACAAAGGTATGCTAAGATGGTGATTGTTAAAACTGTTGGCTGAATATTTGTTATGTGTAGTAGATTGAACAAAATTTTGTGTCGAAAGTCTTCATAGCCTTAGGATGTCAGGCGGCGTGACCTGTTAGAAACAACAGCGGTGCATTTTGGGATTCAATCTATTGTTGTCATACAAATTGAATTTGAATCGAAGACTGTTTCAGGTGTTTGGAACATATTTGATTCTAGAGTTCTGCTATGTGGTTCAGAAGGATTTTCTGAGTTAGTAAGCAGAGATTAAAAGGTTTTTTGATTCAGTCACTAGGACAGTCTCTTTGGAGTCAGTCAAAACCATAGAGGAAAAGACTGTTTGATTTTGAAGACACATAAGTGATTGTGTTGTGTTTGAGGTATTCAGTCATGAAGTGATCTCCGGTATTGAAGTAAGTTACAAGGTTTTTTTCTGTGACATCAAAATGAACACGAAGGTGTTTTTTCTTCTGAACGAGAATCTTAGAGACAATTGCAGGTGTTTGTAAGTATGGTCTCTATAATTTATATCAGGAAAGTCTGTTGTGCATCTCGCATGGAAACATGTCTTATCTCAAGGCTTGAAGTATTTGCAACTGATATGAAGTCATAGAAAAACTGATTATGCAAGAGAGTCAAATTGCATTTGTGGATTAGTTGAAGACAACTACCTGAGAAGTTTTAAGTTGTATATTTGCATCATAAGGTGGAGTTTGAATAATCTCCTTGGTAAAAGGCTGTTAAAGTTCTAAGAAGATTTATGATGATGTACCAAGTTGTTTGGTGGATTCTGCGTACTGGTGAATGTGTTGCAGAGTTGGAGTAACACATCATGAGCTTAAGGTTTGATGTGAAGAAGCTTTAAGGTATTTTCTCAGACATATCACATGTTATGATGATATGATACATGGTTGAAGTGACTGACAGCGTGTCACAAGTTGTTGGTGGTAATTCTATTTTACCAGGATGTTTGAACCTGTGAAGTGGTTCAGGTTGATATGTTAAGACATATGGTTGTAATGGATAATCTCGGGTTATACAGTGGTGTTTCTGGATGTTGAGATTCTTTACATGTCTAACAAACTCAAGAAGGTGTTGTTGTCAAGGTGTATGATCATACATGTGAGAGACAACACTTGTGGTTTGAGTTAACCCGGTTTGGTTGTAACTCAAACAGGTACAAAGAGTCGATTGAAGATCATTGGTTATTTGGTTGGCTCAAGTTGTAACCGGCTCACTCTATCTATATGAGTGATAAAGAGGGTTTGTTATTTTGATAAGTTAAAATCAGAGAATTGGTTCAGGTTGAAACAAGGGTTTTTCAGTGTTTATGTAGGTGATTCAAGTAAAGGTTTGATTTCTGTCTCAGTGCGCACAAGAGTTGGAATTCAAGGGCTAGCAAGTTAGAATCAGGTTTTGCAGGATGAAATTCAATCACTAAAACAGGTATATGGTGTTTGACATAAACCATAATGAAAACTGTGTGATTGTTTAACTCATAAGTGGTCTAGCTTATGAAGTGATTTGTTGAGTTAACATATTATTGTATAGCTTATGAGTGGGAATCTCATGATCAAAGCTATGAAGATGTCAAACGCATGACAAGGATGACACAAGAGTGTCTTGAGTACTGGTTTATCTTTGAAGGAATGGACATAAGAATTGTCAAGGTTCAGGGGTCTGTGTGGTTATTCACAGAAGGATGTGTTGATGGTTGATGCAAATTTCAGGAGTTGAATTTGCTGATATGTTTGTCGTATGGGTAGCTTATGCAAGTTATTGAAGATTTTTTAGCCAAGTTCAGAGCTGGATTCCAAAGGTTCTATGGGGCGTGTTTCTTCAAAGTTTCAAGCTTGAATCAAGGTGGAGTTTTTTGAGATGTGATCCAACTTGAAACAGGAAGTTGTAGTGGATCAGAAGTTTGTCTATGTTTGTTTAACATGGGCCTGTTTGGTCTGTCAGAAACTGGGCCATATATTAGTGTGAAACTCATACAAGAACTGACTATGTATTAGGTATAAATACATAAGGTCAAACAGATGAAGAGAAGAGAGAGCAACAAGAGTTGCGCCGAACCCTAGTTCAGGCGGTTCTGAAGAGGTGAACAGAGCTAGAGAGAGATGTAGATTCTCGGTGTATCTAGGCTCAATCTCTTGTTATTCTTCTTTCATATGTTGTTCTTGTGAGACTCGATCTAGAATGTTAGATGAGTGTGAGAGATATGTTGTAACACATATGTAACTCTTGATCTATAATGGATGTTGAGGACTCTGTTTCCTCCCCAGACGTAGCTGCTGATGCAGTGAATTGGGTCACCAAATCTCTGTGTTCTCTGTTTATGTGTTTTCTCTATTTCCGTGTTTAAAGCTCGTGTCAGATCCATCAATAAGTACTTGATTGAATCTAAAGTTGTTTTATCGATTTACAACAAAAATTCTTACTCGTCATCTTCAACATGATTAGAAAAATGATGAAAAGGAAAAAACAGAGTAGTATATATGTACCTTTTGCTTATATGTAGATTTTTAGCCGATGTGTTCCCTAATAAGAATAATAATAACAAATGATGCGTAGATAATGTATGTTTACTAGGAATTATCTCGCTGTAGCATGGGACAAAACTTTTTAATTTTTGAATTTAGGGAGAATTTATTTTTAGTTTTCCTAAATTCACCCCCTCTAATGAACGTGGGTCCATCTTTGTAAATAGATGTATATATAACTTCATCCCTACAAAATTTATTTGATTACATATGTATAGGGGTGTCTAAATGGTTCCAAATTTATAGATCAATCCAAACCAAACCAATCCAAAAATTTATTGGATTAATAGTTTGAGTTTTAATGGGTTAATGGATTATAATGGTTTATGAGTTTAATGGATTGATATAAAATGGTTGATAAGTTAACTAAAACCAAACCAAATATAGTTAAATTGATTTTAAATACCAAATTAAACCGTATATCTCCATTTGACTCATATCTCCATTTGCTAGATAACACACTTATTCTTATCGCATCTCTAATCTAAAGACGAGTCAGAATATTTTCAATTATGCTTTGTGGTAGATCCCTTATGAAATCTGGTGAACCATCAGAACTACGTAAAAAGTTCTTGCATTTTGATTTCAGACTATATTCTGTAAACCATCTTGGCATCTGGTGAGCTCATTTGATTAACAAGTATAGGAGTCGACTCCTTCCCAGTAATGTGCAAGCTTTGTTATGCACTCATTCTTGGATACATGGTTACAAGGTGGATTGAGAAGGTAAATAATACTATATAGTTTACCAATTTGCTTTACTTGAATTAGTTTATATTATTCTCTTACAATTTGTAGATGACAATGGCAATATAATTAGTATTCGATCATATCCAAATTCTGTGGGAGACAATTCTGTTGATATTTCCTTCCCCACAAGACCAGAGACTTAAAACCACCGCCATTTAGAGGTTCTCTTGTCTTTCTTTTGTTTCAGTTTTGTTTGATGAGTAGTGTTTCAGTGTTCGAGTGTTTGATGTCTAGAATGTTTGAGTTTGAGTGTTGATGCGTAGTGTTTGAGTGTTTGATGTCTAGAATGTTTGAGTTTTGTTTCATGTGTAGAGTTTGATTTCAGATGGAGATGGTGTCAAAGACAGGTTAGAAGAAGCTTAATGAATGTGAGGGAAACAATGGTGTCAACGAGAACTTAGAAGAAGATTAAAGAAGACATCTTAGAAGAAGATTTTAGAATACAACTTAAAACAATGATGTTATTTTCTGGATTATTATTGTTTAAAATTTATTGTTTTCAAAATCTAAATAGAGACATAAATCATGTTTATCATAAACAGTTTATCTATAAAATTACACAAGCTTTGATAATTTTGTAAAATTATACATAGTCTCATGATTATACAAAGTGGGTCAATTCATTTAACTCATTAATCCATTAAGCTAAATGGATTGTGGTTTGATCCAAACCTTGCTAAATGAGTTGGGTTGAATCATCACCCATTAAACACTAAAACCTAATGGTTTTGGGTTGGTTTAACCAATTTGACACCCCTACATATGTATATAAGCGGAAACACGTCCTATTCCCCCCCCCATAACTATGACATCGTACCACATCTACGCGGAACTTAAATCTCATCCTGTGGATCCCCCATAAACTATTGTAAATCTATTTTTCCGCGAGACGATAGTTCTCATGCCATTTTCCCCTGAAGTATTATATATCATCTAATCGCCCATGAATCTGGGTTATACGGGTTACTGTTGGTTTACTATTTGCTTGACCAAGTAATAAACCCATTGAACCAATTAAACCCAATTTCAACCCGATTACAACCCGATTAGAATATTAAACCATGATTAACCAATACCCGAACCCTCAAATCGATTTCTCACATCTATCTTCTTTATTTACGAACCCTACTTTCAAAACCCCCAAATCGATTTCTCTCTCGAAAAACCCTAAAATCAAAACCCCCAAATCGATTTCTCATTTCGTTGCTTTTATTCACTCTCTCGACAATGGATATAATCCTCGCAGATGATAATCCTCCGGTAGGAAGAGATCGAGATCACGATTCAGGGGCAGAAGATTGAGATGAATCTTTTGTCCACATGCTTGCCAAAGAGTTCACCGAAGATGAACAATCAATCCATCACGATGTGTACCTAGAAACCGACGACGAGGCTGATGGTCGTGAAGATGGTCAAGTGAGAATGCGAACACCCATTCTTCATGGTGATGGGATAATGTATAAAGACCAAAAATTCCACAATGGAATCTCGTTCAAGGAGTGTGTCACCGACTATGCACTACTAACAAGTTCCAATCTGAAGCAATACATGTATGATAGAGATGCAATCGAGTTTAAATGTATTGGTGCTAAGGGAAAATGTGGGTGGCAAGTGTATGCTGCATCTCTCGGTGATGATCCTTTCTGGAGGATTACGGTGTACAAGGATAAACATATATGTATCCCTAATGAAGAGTGTGCAATGTTTTCGGTCCCAGTGATAGCTAGGATTTTTCTTGATAAGATTAGGGAAGAACCAGAGTATTACATGCTTGCCAAGATGGAAAAGATTATAATGGAGAAGTGGAAGATATCAGTTACAAGGCCTCAATGTCAAGCTGCTAGGAGAAAGGCATTGGGATGGATCTCGTCGGACTATGATACTCAGTTTGCACGTCTCCGAGATTATGGTGCCGAGATTATGGAATCAAATCCAGGATCTGTTGTGGATATTGCTACCATGAAGAATGATGCTGGTGAGGATGTCTTTAACCTGTTTTATGTCTGTTTTGATGTTCTTAGAAAAACATGGAAAGCTAGTTGTAGGCCACTAATAGGAGTTGATGGGTATTTCTTAAAAGAAAAGATTAAAGGGCAGTTATTAGCGACATTAGGCAGAGATGCAGACAATGCTATTTATCCAATAGCATGGAGCGTTGTTCAAGTCGAGAACACAGATAATTGGCAATGGTTTGTGAATAGGTTGAAGATTGATCTAGACTAAGGTGATGGAGATGGTTACATTATTCTGTCAGATCGGCAAAAGGTATGTGTTTCGTTTTGTATTTATTAAGCTCTAGCATAATTATGTTTTATGAAGTTGTAGCATAATCATGCGGTTTCTGTTTCAGGATTTGATAAAAGCTGTTGAGTTAGAGTTACCAAAGGTGGAGCATCGAAAATGTGTTAGGCACATTTATGGGAACCTGAAGAAGAGTCATCCTAACAAAAATCTTCTGAAGAAACATCTTTGGGATCTGGCTTGGAGCTACAATACCACCGAATATGATCAGAACTTGGAGAGGATCCACGCATATGACTCAAAGGTGCATGAAGATGTCATGAAGACAAAACCAAAGACTTGGTGCAGGGCCTTTCACAAGCTTGGCAATTACTGTGAAGATGTTGAGAACAACTCCATAGAGTCCTTCAACAATACCATCAACAAGGCAAGAGAAAAGCCATTTGTGGCTATGTTAGAGATGGTTAGAAAGCTTGCCATGGTTCAGATTGCTAAACGATCTGCCCTTTCTCATGATCACAAAGGTTAGTTATTGTTTTGACTTGTTAACATTGTTTTGATTTGTTAACAAAGGTTAGTTATTGTTTTGATTTGTTAACAAAGGTTAGTTATTGTTTTGATTTGTTAACAAAGGTTATTATCGTTAACATCGTTTTGATTTGTGTGTTAGGCATTTGTACTCCTTATGTCAAACGGTTCTTTGCTAAAGAACATGAGAAAGCTTTTGAGTGCTTTGTGAGTGCTACCACAAATGGGATGTATGAAGTCTAGTTGGGTTATGACAGGCACAAAGTCTGTTGAGAACAATGAAGTGTACCTGCATGAAGTATCAAATCTACGGAATCTGATGTGAACATGCATACGGAGTTATACTTAAGAAGACACTGGAACCTGAAGATTATAGTATAGATTGGTAAAGCGTTTGTGGGGGCGTTATGTGGGAAACGCCAATGCTCAACGCCAATCAAGAATTTTTTTATCCCTTTCACACGTGTAGAAAAAAAGGGTAACTGCTCTAAACTATGAAGCGTTATCATACTGGATTTGGGAGAGTTTGGGCTATTACTTTTAAATAATGATCACTTAAAATATATTAATTTTGAAACAAAAACATTCTGGTAAAAAAATCTTTGACTTGAGTCCGAATAATCAACAATATATTCGAATATGCTTTCAATATTCCTTTATTCAAATTTAAAATTAACATTTTCAAAAATATATATTTAAATTTTATTTACAAAATTGCTAATTTTACTTACAATATCTGTAATAGAATTCTTGATAGTTTAAAAATTTAAGTCTATAAATACCAACAGCTCAACCCAACAATTATCACTTCACAAAAGGTTAAGAGAGAGTTTGGGTAAGGTTTCAATCTATATATTTTAAGCTTACATAAATCCAAACATGCAAACATTATTGAACTTTTTTCCGTGTAGGACAATATAGCAAATCAAAACGAAGGTTCTTCAACACCATCTTCCGAGGTGACCCTCTCTCTTATTTCTTCTTCTTCTTTTTTTTTTTAATTAGTGTTCTAGTTTTCGTCTCCTATATTTTTAAGTGTTTATCAATGTGATTGATTGTATTTAAATATTTATTTTAAATTTATGTGGAATCGTGAACTGAGTCATGGATTATTGCAATTGTGCAATGATCAAAATGACAAAGGTCACTGGACGGGTAAATGTCTTGATGAAATTGGTCGACAAAGTGTTCGAGCTGAATTTCTCAAACGTTTTGGTTTGGCTCTTCCGTGGAAAACTTTCAAAAACCGGATGGATCACATAAAAAAGCAGTACGATGTTTACAAGCAGATCAAACGAACAACTACTGGATTTGGATTCAATGAATTTGGAGAGCTCGACATGTCAGCTGATTGGTGGAATGATCTAATAAGTGTAAGTAATTTTAATTAATGTTAAACTTATTTCATATTATATATACATATGATATGTCTATATTTTGTCTCTGCTTAGTATGTATTTGTCATGCATTTAGCTAGGTAACTAGTCGGTTTGCATCAATTTCTAGCCTCTTTTGTACACTTTGCATATTTAGATAGTTCTTGCATCATCCTTCCATACATTGTGCATTTCGGAGTATTTCTGGTATGTAGGAGACGTCAGGAACACATTGTCCGAGACTCTGTTCGAGTCACCATTCAAGTCCTCATCCTTCAAGTCGACCCAACACCATTCGAGTCCACGTCCTTCGAGTCGACCCAACACCATTCGAGTCCACCACTCTCGAGTCACCACTCGAGTCATCACTCGAGCCACCGGTCGAGGGATTCAGTTTTCGAAGTCTTCACCAAAGTTGTAGAGAATAGAATCATCTTTCCAATGCTATTTATTTTAAGCCAATCGGAAGTATGGTTCAAACGTTATCATCATTTTAGTGGACGCGTATACACCCAGCTCGAGCCACTCGTCATGCAACCACTCCACCCCGTTCGAGACGTTCCATTCGAGTGAGATTTAGCTTTCAACGTCTTCATCAACGTTGTTGAGAATTGAGTCATCTTTCTAATGCCGTTTATGTCAAGCCAATCGGAAGTATGGTTCAAAAGTTATCATCGTTTTAGTGGATGCGTCTACACCCAGCTCGAGCCGCTGCCCGTCGACTCGACCCTCCAGCTGGAGCTGCTGTCCTTCGACTCGACCCTCCAGCTCGAGCTGCTGCCCTTCGACTCGACCCTCCACCACTCGAGCCAACACCATCACCCACTCAAGCCACCACTCGTTCGCAAATGTCAGGAAGACGTTCCGTCTTACACGCTTCACGAGATTCCCAAACCGGCTCTTGATCTTGTCGTTTTAAGTTTTAGGGATTTACATGTTTTTACTATAAGTACGTTTTGTTAAGTTTTGGCGGAAACATCCTATCTTTTATCTCATTTTGTTCTTAAGGTTTTACTTAGCCTCCAAAAACATTTTCAGGATCTAAATATCTTCTAATTCATTGAGTTTTTGCACTCGCTTTCTTCTAAAAAGTTGTTCTTCTCATTTCTATCTATCTACTATGCTTTGTTCAATGTTTTTATGGATTTGTATCTTTGCTGATGATTTCCGGATCTGAGTAGTGTTAAGGTTCTTAGGGATGGGATAGACTAGGTGGAGGATCTTAGGATGTAGGGTGTTTAAGCTTGATTTGTATGATTCCCTTCTGGACTAGTGTTAGAATTACTAGTTTCTCTCTAATCAATTGGAACTAGCTTCGAGACATTTCCACACCCAAAAGGAGTTTGATGAAATGTCTGACCAACTAGTGCCAGAGACTTACGTTCCTAGCCTAAGAGATTAGTTGTCTAGGATGTTTGTTGACGTGAATGAACTTGTTTTTCATGCCATGCTTGATCATGTTTCTCTAGCGAGAGCTAGGTATGGAAGTGGTTGAGTCTGAGTAGCTTTTGCCAAGAGATCGGATTAGCTAAATTGTGATGTTCATTGTTTAGGGATAGTTTGCTTGTCGTATGTTAAACACTCTGTAGACTAGGAGACTCCACCAACATCAATTACTCACATCCATAGGACTTTTATCTTTTTGATTGATATTACATTCCTGAGACTGTTTCGTTTGTTCATGCTTAGAATCGTTTTCGGTTTCAATTATTCTTGTTCGCTTCTTGTCATACATTTTTGTTTCTAGGTCTATGACTCATTTCCGTTTTGCTTTCTGATCGCTCTAGGATTGTTAGACATAAAAACACTCTTTTTGAATTGGCTTAACTTGTGATTTCTTGATTGCATCTTGAGTGGTAGCAACATTCCATTTGGATTGACACCTTAAGTACTACAATTGCATAAGGTTAATTGAACCTACTAGGAGACACACAAAAATCTTAGTATCAATTTGGCGCCGTTGCCATTTGGGATTCGTTTTGCTACATTTAAGATTTCAAGTTTTGCAAGATTAAGTTCTATTACACATATCATTCTGAGTACTGACTTGTTTTGGTTGTCTGCTTGTTTGTTTTGCATCTCAGGAACCTGTTGATTGCAACGTTGCATGCACACCAGATCAAGAGGACATCAGAACCTCCTTCCTGCTATCGACGATATCAACCGGTTACAAAGACCACGACAAGCTCGTCAACTCACTGATCATCCCGCACCCGTCACAATGGAACAACCAAATGGACCACATCCGGGACCGCGAAACATTGGTGCTGGGGATGCACCGAACACTCATACTCAGCATGCTGGAATCGTCCCTCCCACCGTGCAGAACAACAACTTCGAAATCAAGAGTGGTCTGATCTCCATGATCCAAGGAAACAAGTTTCACGGGTTGCCTATGGAGGATCCACTCGACCACTTGGACGAGTTCCACCGTCTATGCAGTCTCACCAAGATCAACGGCGTGAGTGAGGATGGTTACAAGTTGCACCTCTTCCCATTCTCCCTGGGAGACAAAGCTCATCAATGGGAGAAAAACCTTCCCAAGGGATCAATCACCACCTGGGATGGTTGCAAGAAAGCATTCTTGGCCAAGTTCTTCTCCAATTTCAGAACAGCACGTCTCAGGAATGGGATATCTAGCTTCACTCAGAAGAGCTCAGAATCATTCTGTGAAGCCTGTGAGCGTTTCAAGGGTTACCACAACCAGTAGCAACGAGTCACTGCTGAGCACTCTCTACCGTGGTGTACTACCAAAGATACGCATGCTGCTTGACACTGCTTCTAACGGTAACTTCCTGAACAAGGACGTAGATGAAGGTTGACAACTGGTTGATAATCTAGTCCAGTCTGACGACAACTACAATGAAGACTATGACCGCATAGTTAGAGGCGACGCTAGGTCTGAGGAGAAGTACAAGAAGGACCTCAAGAATGTCAATGAGAAACTTGATCGTATCTTGCTAAGCCAACAGAGGAGCATCCACTTTGTATCTGAGGATTATCCTTTCCAAGTTTCAGATGGGGAGGGTGAGCAGACTGAGGAGATCAGCTATGTCCATAATCAGGGTGAATACAACAAAGGTTACAACCAATACAAGGCAAACCCCAATTTGTCTTACCGGAGCACCAATGTTGCAAATCCATAAGATCAGGTTTACCCTCCTCAACAGCAACAACAAGGTCCACAAAAACCTTTTGTTCCTTACAATCAAGGATTCGTGCCTAAGCAACAGTTCCATCAAGGTTATCACACTCCTTCCGGACCACCACCAGGATTTTCAACTCAACAAGTTCCACCTACTCAAGCTCCAGATCAAGAAATGAAGCACATGTTGCAACAACTTCTTCAAGGTCAAGCTAGTGGTTCTCTGGATACTGCTAAGAAGTTTGCTGAACTTAGTCAGCGGATGGAATGTTTATACAATGATCTGAATGTTAAGTTTGAAGCTCTTAACTCCAAGATGAAATATATGGAAGGCAAGACTGTTTTATTTCTACCCCAACAACTGGACAACTACCCGGAAAAGCAGTTCAAAACCCCAAGGACTATGCTACTATCCATGCCATCACCACCCAAGTTGTAGATGTACGGCTCACTGAGGACACTGAGAGTTTAGATATGGAGGATTTTCTTCAAGATGAAGTTCAGATAAAGGATCTTGTCGAGGTGCTCAAGGATCCAATTAAGTCAGCCAAGCAATCTGATCTTGAAGCTACTAAAGAACCCGCTGCTCCCAAGGATAAACCTGTGCGGTTCATTCCTCCGCCATACAAGCCACCTTTACCATTTCCAATGTCGGTACTAAGTCTTGAGTGTAGTGCAATCATTCAGAAGAAGATTGTACCCAAGAACCTCAAAGATCCTGGATCATTCACTCTACCTTGCTCCCTTGGACCTATGTCTTTTGATAGGTGTCTATGTGATCTTGGCGCTTCAGTTAATCTTATGCCATTCTCTATGGCTAAGAGGTTGGGTTTTACAAGGTTTAAAGGTTGCGACATCTCCCTCATCCTTGCAGATAGAACAATGAGACTTCCACATGGTATATTAGAAGATTTACTTGTCAGGATTGGAGACGTGGAAGTACCAACCGACTTTGTGGTTCTGGAAATGGATGAAGCGCCAAAAGATCCTATGATATTAGGAAGACCATTCCTTGTGACTGTTGGAGCTATCATTGATGTTAGAAATGACAAGATTGATCTTAATTTGGGGGACGACTTCACTATGAAGTTTGACATCAAGGATACCTTAATGAAACCAACAATAGGAGGACAAATCTTCTATATTGAAGAGATGGATCAGTTGGCTGATGAGTTGTTGGAGGAATTAGCTGAGGAGGACCATCTCAAGACCACATTAACCAAGGATGAGGAAGAAGGGTTCTTGCATGAGGAGACCACTTGTTACAAGAACCTGCTAGATTCCCATAGAGAAACGAATGGACAAGAGGAGTTTGAGCAACTATCTGACGCAGATGAAATATGTGCAGTTGAGGCAAAGATTTAAGAACGTGAGATCTCCAACTCGATCGACGTCAAGACCCGACTCGAGACACCGACGTCCCACTCGATCGAGCCACCGCTCGAGCCGCATCTATTCCACTGTCCACCGCCACTGTCAAAGCTACTCCAGTATTGTCACCTCACCAACCTCCGTCCACTCGACCTACACCGTGAGGGTCCCCACAAGTTGATATGTCCGTCGCCCCGATCACGCTCCGCGACTCGACTGAAACCATCCGAACCTTTCTGACTCGACCAACGCAGAGTTACACATCCTCGACCAAAGCTTCATTGGTCTCCCTCGTCACCATCTCCTCACCGCAACTCAAGCAGTGAATCACATCCACTTTATCCGCCGCGTTGTCTCAGTCTTTGAGTCCGACATTACGACCAATGGAGTCTCTACCTACCTCGAGCCAACACACTACGACTCGATCCTCGCTGCTTCAATACTCAAGCTGACATTGTCCGCCCAAGGAACACGTTGTTCGAGCCGACACCCCCACTCGTACCAGCGTGCCAAAACAGCTCCCGGAACCACCATTCTTCCCGTCAAACCGACACCTGATCTGGAGAGTTCACTCACCGCCATCCCATTCCACTCGATTGATTTATCCTCTCTTCGCACTTTCAAGTTTAAAATTTCGTAATTGCTCTTGTTACTTGTTTACTAACATATTAACGTTTAGCTTTGAGTTCATCATGTCTCAGCGAAACAGAAAAAGAACTGAGGTCATACATGGGATGAGAGAGGCGTATGGGTGTGTGGGTGGAAAACACTCATCACCGGATTCCATGGCAAAGCGTTTCCTAAAAATGAAGAACATAGTTGACAAAGTTGTTGGAGGTTCAGAACAGGCAGCGGGGTCAAGCAGACCTGTCAAACCGCTCACCAAGAGCAAGAGTCGCGGGAAGAGACCGGTACCAGCTTCTAACTCAAGAGAGGACAGTGATTACGAACAGGAGGAACCTGAGTTGCGTTCAGGACAAGCACCCATGAAATCTGTAAGAAGGAAGGCAAGAGACAGGGCGTTCAACAGTTTCACGAAGACGTACACGAACTTCATGCGTAAGTTCAGCTGTTCGATATCCACTACCGTCGTCCCAATGCCTATCCCCAAGAACACCAGACCAATGTCGGGATGCGCCTCCGCGACTCTCGAGTCAACTCGTCAAAGAACACTCTCTCTGGTTTCCTCCCCAGCACGTCAATCTTCATATGTGTCACGGGAGCGTCATCCTTCACCAGCTCCTTTGTGACACTCGTCTCATGAGTCCAGGGAGAGAAGGAGACAAAGTTCGCGTGGTTCCAAAGCCTCCTCAAGTCGTCGGTCAGCGCGTCATTCTGCAGCTCGAGATGAGCATGAGGTTGAGGTCGAAGTTGAGCAGCAAGATGATGCTCAGGGTGATTATCAAGACATGCGCGGGGTTGAGAAGCAGGACGAACAACAAGGTGATTATCAGCCTATGGAGGTGGTTGTGTTGGTATCAGACCATGGTGAGTCCATAGTCAATGACATGCAGTGTGACGAGCAGCCAAACATGTATCAGAACACACAAGCGGTTGAGCAGCATGTCGACCAACCAGCTGAGGTCATTTCAGCGGATCCGGAACAAGGTGAAGGACAGAGTCAATATCATGCACCAACTCATTGGGCGAGCTCTGACTCCTTCTTCTACTACTGAGGTACTCCTACCTGCCATTTGTATATACCATTTCATTCATGCATTGTTTTTGTTGTGATTCTCAAATCCTTCTGCAAATTTTTCTTACACAGGAGATTGTGTAATTTAAGTTTGGGGGAGGGTTTGAGATGAAGTATTTGATGTTGTTTTTTGTGATTTTTATTTCAATTTTTTTGCATCATATCATGATTGAGTCTGCATTCATCTATTTGCATAGAAAAACCAAAAAAAATTGAAAATTTTCAAAAATTTCAACAAAAACAGAGTGTTCATGTAGTTTGCACTTGCACATTAGGATTGAGTCTAGTGTCATTCATATAGGGTTTTTGCATTTAGCATAGGGGTTGATGATGATTGTAACCTTGGTAGCATGCTGGATTCAATATGATAGGATCAAAACCCTTGTTATTAGTTCTTTGATGCATGTTGATTGAACATGAAATTGTAAGATTGAAGCATGTTTTGAATTGATATCATTCCCTATCTACCTGAACCTAATCCTAACTTGTAATTATCCTATTATGCATTGAAATTGAACTCACAGATATCACATACATACTTGGATTATCTTTCTCCTTTTTACCACCCTTGTTAATCCAAGTAGCTGATTCCCATCCTTGGAACAGTTCCCCGCACCCTTAACCAACCCTTCTTTCAAGCCAATTGTATTCTTGAGTGTCAGGCCTTTTCCGAGTTGAGCTTGTTAGAAAGTGTTAGGTTCTAACCAACAAGAGTAGGATCCTGTGTAGTTCTAGTTCGCGTTATCTGGACTAGTAGGACTAGGTGAGAACTCGATTTTGGGTATTGGGTATGGATTTGTGTAGAAAAGCAAAGGGTAGAAAGTCTTAAGGAGGGAGATGTGTTTTCAAAGTTTACAAGTCTAGTAAATGATATAGGTTGAGCAAAGTAAAAAGTGTAATTGGTTCTGGGCATGAAATAAAAGATTAGACAAAGAAAAGAAAGTAAAAATGCTTAAGATGTCTAGAGTCCTTAGAAAAAAAAAAAAAAAAAGAACCTTACTGATAATAAAGATTTCCCAATCCGCTGGAATGATAAGAATTGAACTCCTCCTAAGACCGAGTCTAAAGAATGAAAGAATGGGTTTGAGATGAAGTTTCTGATGAAGGGTAGAGATAGGACCAACTTCGATTTGGAATGTTCTTTGGGTAGACAGGACGCTGCTCTTGTATGCATCAGTTGGTTTCAACCTTTAGCCTTCTCTTAAGCTCAACTCCTTTTCGTGAGAGAACCTTGTTCTCTATTGATAAAACCACTTGAGAAGGAGACCATCTATGTTTCTGACCTTTAAACCTAGCCAAATGAGTTCAACGACATTGCATAGCTTGATTCACGGTTCTCTGTTAATAAATGTTAAAGGGAGTGATTGATAGGATTACATGTGTAGATTAAATAAATAAAATTCCTTCACCATGCTCATATAACTAAAAAGAAGGACCTTGATTCTAACTACTCTATTCAGCATGTTTTAGGTTCTGAGACCCCATCTTCACACCTCTTTTACATATGTTGTTCTTGATCGTTTGCTTGAGGGCAAGCAAAGAATAAGTTTGGGGGAGTTGATATTTATATATTTTGTCTCTACTTAGCATGTATTTGTCATGCATTTAGCTAGGATAACTAGTCGTTTTGTATCAATTTCTAGCATCTTTTGTACAATTTGCATATTTAGGTAGTTCTTACATCATCCTTGCATACATTGTGCATTCCGGAGTATTTCATGTATCTAGGAGACATCAGGAACACATTGTCCGAGATGCTGTTCGAGTCACCATTCGAGTCCTCATCCTTCGAGTCGACCCAACACCATTCGAGTCCACGTCCTTCGAGTCGACCCAACACCATTCGAGTCCACCACTCTCGAGTCACCACTCGAGTCATCACTCGAGCCACCGGTCGAGGGATTCAGCTTTCGACGATTTCACCAAAGTTATAGAGAATTGAATCATCTTTCCAATGCTGTTTTGTTCAAGCCAATCAGAAATATTCTTCAAAAGTTATCATCGTTTTAGTGGACACGTATACACCCAGCTCGAGCCACTCGTCATGCAACCACTCCACTCCGTTCGAGCCGTTCCATTCGAATGAGATTTAGCTTTCGACGGCTTCACCAAAGTTGTAGGGAATTGAGTCATCTTTCATATGCCGTTTATGTGAAGCCAATCGGAAGTATGGTTCAAAAGTTATCATCGTTTTAGTGGATGCGTATACACCCAGCTCGAGTCGCTGCCCGTCGACTCGACCCTCCAGCTCGAGCCGCTGCCCTTCGACTCGACCCTCCAGCTCGAGCTGCTGCCTGTCGACTCGACCCTCCACCACTCGAGCCAACACCATCACCCAGTCGAGCCATCACTCGTTCGCACATGTCAGGAAAATGTTCCGTCTTACACGCTTCAGGAGATTCCCAAACCGACTCTTGATCTTGTCGTTTTAAGTTTTAGGAATTTACATGTTTTTACTATAAGTACGTTTTGTTAAGTCTTGGCAGAGACATCCTATCTTTTATCTCATTTTGTTCTTAAGGTTTTACATAGCCTCCAAAAACATTTTCAGACTTTGGATCCAGATATTTTTTAATTCATTGAGTTTTTGCACTTGATTTCTTCTAAAATGTTGTTCTTCTCATTTATATCTACCTACTATGCTTTGTTCAATGTTTTCTGGATTTGTATCTTTGGTGATGATTTCCGGATCTGAGTAGTGTTAAGGTTCTTAGGGATGGGATAGACTAGGTGGAGGATCTTAGGATGTAGGGTGTTTAAGTTAGATTTGTTTGATTCCCTTCTGGACTAGTGTTAGAATTACTAGTTTCTCTCTGATTAATTGGAACTAGGTTCGAGACATTTCCACACCCTAAAGGTATTTGATGAAATGTCTGACCAACTAGTGTCAGAGACTTACGTTCCTAGCCTAAGAGATTAGTTGTCTAGGATGTTTGTTGACTTGAATGAACTTGTTTTTCATGCCATGCTTGATCATGTTTCTCTAGCGAGAGCTAGGCATGGAAGTGGTTGAGTCTGAGTAGCTTTTGCCAAGAGATTGGATTAGCTAAGTTGTGATGTTCATTGTTAGGGATAGTTTGCTTGTCGTATGTTAAACACTCTGTAGACTAGGAGACTCCACCAACATCAATTACTCACATCCTTAGGACTTTTATCTTTTTGATTGATATTACATTCCTGAGACTGTTTCGTTTGTTCATGCTTAGAATCGTTTTCGGTTTCACTTATTCTTGTTCGCTTCTTGTCATACATTTTCGTTTCTTGTTCTGTGACTCATTTCCGTTTTGCATTATGATCACTCTAGGATTGTTAGACATAAAAACACTCTTTTTGAATTGGCTTAACTTGTGATTTCTTGATTGTATCTTGAGTGGTAGCAACATCCCATTTGGATTGACACCTTAAGTACTACAATTGCATAAGGTTAATTGAACCTACTAGGAGACACACAAAAATCTTAGTATCAACATACATAAATATGATATTAACTATATTAATACTTTCTATCTTTATATTTATTTTCAGAGTTGTCCAGAAGCATCTAGGCTAAGGTCCCATCCTTTGAAAGACATTCCTCTACTTGATCGTTTGTATGCTCGAGTCAATGTTTCGGTAAATGAGGGATGGCAACCTCGTGCCGGACCAAGTCAACTACATCCTGATCCACCGAGTCCATTGATACAAGTGAACGACTCGGATGAAGAAGTGACACCACTAGGACCGATTGGAAAATCGCGATCGATCACGTGGGAAAGGTAAAGATGTAGCTTCATCTTCTCGTAACGCGAACTCAACCAGATAAGTGGGATCGTCTCACAACCGCTCTCGAAGACCAAGGACGATTTTGGAAAGGTGGCCGTGAGACCTTTGAATCTCTAAATCCATTTAGTTGTGCCGTGTGTATGCAAGAGCTCACAAATATGACTCTTCTTAACCATGAAAGTGAGTTGTACTGGGCTGCAATTGTTTATCTTGCTTCAGATGAGAATGGTCGCCAAATCTTCATGTCGTTGCCAAAAGAAGAAGAGAAGATTAAATTTCTGGAGCGAAAGACTGGAAAATCTGATTGGGCAGCATGAATTAGGAAAATTTTATGGCGTTTAAAATTTATTTTGTTTTCTTGCTAATAATCGTGAATATCTTTCATGAATGCTTTGGGTTTTCTTTGTTTTCTAATAATAATCATGTCTTTCATGTTCTCTTTGTTTTCTAATAATAATTATGAATGTTTTACTAAATTTGTATTATAAAGTTAAGCTCATTTCTTCTTGTGCATTATTGTATACATCCATCTTTACTAGTCATACTACTTTGATGTTGCATGCGAGGCCAACATGCATGATTGTTTTAAATTATATTTACTTTGATGTTACGTGATCGACATGCATGATTGTTTTTAAAATATTACCTAATTGTGTCACTACTTCTATCAGCTAACATGCATGATATAACATTGGATCGTATTAACAATTTTTTTTTTTTTTTGCAGGAACTAACTATCTCTTACAACCAGAATTTGCTCAAAGTAATTGCTTTGTTGATCGAGAGTGAATGCTTGGATCCAAACAAGGATCGACAACTAATGAGAATTGATCGAGATCATGGATGGCGCCATACGATGCAAATGATAAATGGCCATGATCGAGAATGTTTCGAAACTCTATGAATGCATCAAGAAACTTTCCAACTATTATGTGGTACATTGAAGAAAGATTATGGACTACGAGAATGTCGAGAATGTGGATTAGAAGAAGCTGTTGCGATGTTTCTTGAAACTGTTGCACATGATGAAGTCCAACGAACAATTGCAACACATTATCAACGCAATCAAAAGACAGTAAATTGAAAGTTTCATGAAGTTTTGGAAGCACTGGTTCGCATGTCTCAAGATATTATAAAGCCTGAAGAAAACGAACTCCGATAGGTAAATCCCATTCTGTCAGCTGATAGAAGGTATTATCCTTTTTTTAGTGGTTGCATAGGAGTTCTTGATGGTACACATGTGGCAGTAAGAGTTGGAGGTGATAAGATAGAGAAGTATTGGAACTTACGGAAGCAACATCCTACCATAAACGTGCTTACGATTTGTAACTTCAAAATGGAGTTTATATATACATATGTGGGAACACTAGGAAGGGCACACGATTCGAAGATATTGACATATTGTGCACAAAACGATGAATATTTTCCAACTCCACCTGAAGGAAGATATTATCTCGTTGATTCAAGATATCCTAATAGAAAAGGATATCTTTCTCCCTATCGTCGAACCCGATATCATCCGCATCAATGGCGAGGAGGACCACCTACAAGTGAGAATGAAATGTTTAATAAATGTCATTCCTCTCTGCGTTCTGTTGTTGAGCGAACATTCGGTGTATGGAAAGGAAAGTTTTCTATCATCCGGAATCCAGCATGCTATGATCTTCAAACGCATTGTAAGATTGTTGTAGCGACTATGACATTGCATAACTTCATACGAAGATCATCAAGAATTGATAAAGATCTTCAAAAGTACGAGCAAATGGAAAATGAAGAATTGGATTTCTTAGATTCTGATGACGTTGATGTTGAAACTCAAAGAAGGATTTACGTACCTATAGGTGATGCATATATGGCGGGTATTCGAAACAGCATTGCAGAGCATATTGGAAACAGCATTACGTACCTCTCTGACGTTGTTGCTCCCCTCTCCGCTTTGCCAATCCAGACTTACGTGTGCCAATGGTTCAGAACCTTTAAATGGCAGCAGAATTATAACAACGGCTTGATTCCACTAAGCGGTCCACGCTTTTGGCCTTCTACTGGTGGTGATGATGTGCATGCACCACCTCCCAAAGAGGGAGACTCTACTAAGGCAGCCAAGAAGAAGAAGAAGGGGGTTAATGAGTCGCCTACCAAGAAGAAACCAAAAGAGAAGAAAAGGATCATGCACTGTGGGATTTTTGGTGCAGCTGACCACAACCCATAGGTTCCATCAGAAGAAAAATGCAGCACATGTTAGTATTCTGTTTTGGTTATGCATAATCATATGGTTTGATTTGTGTTGGCTCGGATGAGTCTGATTGTTGGTTTTAAATGTAGGCTACTCAAGGTGAACCTTCTCAAAGGACTTTGACTCAAGAGAACTAATGGTGTCGTCAAGGAGAAGTAAGAGTGGGAATAGAAGGATAATTGGCAATGGTATGAAAGAGAATCACAAGGAGGACTGGACTGTTTTTGTATGTATGACCTTATTGTGATTAACTCTTAATGATTTCTTTTTGGAACCTTATTGATGTCTTTTGGTCTTTTGGATCCTTATTGATGTCTTTTGTTATTGATGAACCTATGTAAGTGTCTTAGAACATAATATCAGTATTTTGTAACCATAACCATTGAACAACATCCATTAAAAGAACATAATTTGGTCATACAACCAAACATAAGATCATACACCCAACCAAACAAGATCATTACAACCTTAATGATGTTACACTAGCTCATCCTGCTATCTTAAATAGACCAAACATGATCATACAGCCAAAAACTATTACAACTATAATCATCTTCATCCTTGATCTCAGTTCTGATTTTGCATCTTCAACCCTCTGAAATAGCTCTTTCTCAAGCTCCATTTTCATCTTCTTCTCAATCTCCATTTCCATTTGTAGTTTTACAGTGTGAAGAGTCAAAGACTTTACCTCATCCAACAGTGCCTCATCGACCCACTTGAAGCAGTGGTCATCATTCATAAGCTATCAAGCAGAAATCACAACAATGAGAAAAAAATTCAACGTATCAAAAAGGTGTATAGTCACATATGTACCTTCTTCGTAGCTGCATACCCACAGCGGAAGTATCGTCAACAAGGATTTGTCTCTGATTTCGAGTTTTTGGCGACGATCACTTCTCCACACCAACATCTCTTAGGCACGCCAACAACTTTACCTCGTCCTCTCTCTCGGACATTTGATGCACAACTCGAAGCTCCAGAGACATTGCTCATGATTCCCAAAACTTAATTTAAGAGAATTTGATTTTTTAGGGTTTATACATTCAATATTTGGGGATTTTCGTTTTAAGACGAAGAACATCAATCGGGTCAGATTGTTTTTTTTACTCGGGTTTTAAATTTGTTTCAAACCGGGTTAACGTGGGTTTCTACCTGGTTAAGTTCGTAAACCGTCGAAATCCAGATTAGGGGGAAATGGCATGAGAACTATCGTCTCGCGGGGAAATAGATTTACAATAGTTTATGGGGGGATCCACAGGACGAGATTTAAGTTCCGCGTATATGTGGTACGTGTTAGAATTAGCATAAGAGATTGAGAGTTTGGTGAGATTAGAGAGAAGATATTTCGTGTGAACACTAAGAATATCGAATAGAATAGGTTTCCATAGAATATCTTTTACAATATGAGACTACAACCTTAAATAGGAGAGATCACTAAGGCACCTTCCTTTTACAAATAAGGAAATATATGATAGGGACATAAAGAGAGAAGGATGTCTTCCCAAAGCTGATAGCGACACCACCTTAATCAACTCCACATGTGATCTTTCCTTCTCTACATCTCCAACGGCTAGATAAGAAGCTTCTAGATCAATGTATGGGCCGAACCTCTTCTCTTCTCCTCTTGTCGTAGTGAACCCGACCTTATTGTGATATGGCCAGTACGGTCATCCGTATGGTACGGACATCCTCGGATAGACCTTGATTAATACACCCCCTCAAGCTTAGCCGGGTGCATTGGCTAAGCTTGGAACCCATAAAGCATCACCTCATTAAAAAAAACCTTAACATAGAAAACCTCATGGGACAAAACTATGTTAAGGGAAAAAGAGTGTGATGTCCACGAATTAGGGAAGTGCATCAAGGATGTGTGAGGTCTACAAGTCCAAGTTTGCTATGAATATATTCACAAACCTTAGGACATGCAGCCTTGGTGAAAATGCGGTACCAAGTCTGCTTCTTTGACTTCCATGTTACTAAGTTACCTCCAATGAAAGTACAGTACCCAGTTGTAGATCGTCGGTCTATAGTATCCCCGGTATATCTGTGTCACAGTAACCCACTATCTCCGTATTGGAGTTCTTGCCCATCTAAATGCCTTGACCCAGAGTTCCTTTTAGATAGCTCAGAATTCTTTCCACCATGTTCCACTGATACTTGGTCGGGGCCTTCATATGTTGACTTACCTGATTCACAGCATAGTATATATCAGGTCGTGTAATGGTTAAATAAATCAACTTACCTACAAGTTGTCTATATCGGGTGACATCCTCATATGGCTCATCCATCGGTTCCCGCGGCTTTCCTTCCTTTGCCCGGATGCTCTCCCCCTTTTGCTTGAGCTGGTAGTCTTCATCGAGAGGAGTGAGGACGGGTTTAATACCAAGCTTCTCTATTTCAGCCAACAAATCAAGGGTATACTTCCTTTGTGAAAGAAACAAGCCCTCCAGAGAGCGACAAATTTCAATTCCTAGGAAGTATTTTAGCTCACCAAGATCCTTGATATCAAAAATAGATTTAAGGAATTACTTAGTGTCAGATATACCGTCCTTCTTGTCGCCGGTGATAATGATATCATCAACATAGATTAGCACCACGATAATGTCGAGATCGGTCTGAAGAGTAAAAAGTGTATGATCAGCCTCTAATCGCCGGAAGCCACAGTCTTTAAGGGTTGAGCTAAGTTTTTGGTACCAAGCGCGGGGAGATTGTTTGAGACCGTAGATAGCTTTGCGGAGTCGGAGAACCTTTCCCGGAGCAACGATGACTTCTAATCCTAGTGGTGGTGTCATATAGACTTCATCATCGAGTTCACTTTGAAGAAAAGCGTTTTTGACATCCATCTGCCACAGCTTCCATGATAGGTTAACTGCCAAAGAGAGTACGACTCAAACCGTGTGTAACTTAGCCACTGGAGCGAAAGTTTCCGTGTAGTCAGCACCATTGGTTTGAGTAAAACCCCGAGGAACCAAGCGAGCTTTATAGCGTTCAATGTCACCATTACTTAAGTACTTGATAGTGAAGACCCATTTGGAGCTAACTGCCTTTTTGCCTTTAGGAAGGTCAGCTTCGTCCCAAGTATGGTTACGGATCATTGCACCCGTTTCATCTTTAACAGCTCCTAACCATTCGTCGTCAGCCTGGGCCTCTTTGTAGGTTTGGGGAATCCAATGATCTTCAATTTTACCAAAGAATGCTTGGTGGTCAGGAGATAGAAGCTCAAGCGAACAAACCGCTTGGATAGGATGAGCCACTTCTTGATTGTTGTAGTAGACCCGTTTGTCATTCCAAGTGGAGGGGTGAGACCGAATGCGTTCACTCCTGCGTAGAGGTTGGTGTGTAGGACCTTGGTCTGCTTGTGTGGTGACAGGATCGCCAGTAGCAGTCCCTTCATTTGAGTGTGAAGAATGTTGTTCAGGTTCGCCTATATCATTTTCCATGAATTCGCTTGTATCGATATGAGGTTCGACATCGCGTGTGGTGGGAAGAATATGTTCTGTCTCTGCATGATGTGGTTCGGTTGGATTACTTCTCGGTTTTGAATGAGAGTTGCTGAGATGATCAAGTAGAAACCTTAAGCTAGCAGCTTGGTCATTGGGCGAATCCGAGAGATCTTTAAGACTGTTCCAATCCTTCTTGTCGAAATAGCCCACATTTTCCATGAATTTCACATCTCTAGAGACGTACAGACGACTTGTGGTTGGATCATAGCATTTATACCCTTTTTGTGTTGTGGAATACCCGATGAACATGCACTTGTTGCTCTTAGCATCGAGTTTACTCCGCTGTTCCCCCGACACTAAAACAAAGCAAACACAGCCAAACACGCGTAAGTGTTCCAAAGATGGTTTAAGTTTGTTTAGTACCTCAAATGGAGACAAATCATTGAGAACTTTCGTCGGTGTCCTATTGATGAGATAACATGCCGTCATGACTGCATCACCCCAAAATCTCTTAGTGACATTTGTGTGGAACATCATTGATCTTGCAACCTCCATAATATGTCGATTCTTCCTCTCGACCACACCATTTTGTTGGGGTGTGTATGGGCAGCTGGTTTGTCGTAAGATGTCATGCTTAGTAAGATGCTCTTTAAACTTGTGACTTGTGTACTCGCCCCCATTGTCTGATCTAAGTACCTTTATTTTAGCATTGAAGTGATTAGTAACATAATTTGGAAAGTTAACAAAGGCATCAAACACCCTATCTTTAGATGGTAATAAGGTATTCCAGGTATATTTAGATTTTTCATCAATGAATATCACAAAATACTTGTTATTATCCCTAGATAGGCATGGTGAAGTCCACACATCTGAATGCACTAAATCAAAACAATGCTCATAAATAGTATTAGATTTAGGGAAAATAGACTTGCAATGTTTTCCAAGAATACAAGACTCACAACTTGAGTTATCAAAAGAAACATTAGGCAACATTAATTCAAGAGCACGAGAGTGAGGATGGCCTAGCCTAGCATGCCACATAATATCCAAACTAGCAACAAAACAAGACTTAAAAGAAGTAGGTAAATTTGATAAGGTATTCTCTAGGACATAGAGGTCTCCACTAGCATTTCCTCCTCCAAGAACCTTTCCCGTCTTAATATCCAGAATCCTTGAGTGAAGCAATGGATCGGATGAGTGCCTCTAGGTCGGATTTCCTCACCACCTCGCCATATGACGCTGTCATAGCTGCTTCGTCACCTTGCTTAGATGAGCCCGTCCCTTTCTCGCATGTCGCCTCCTTGGAGAGGTTTGGCTTTGAACTTTTGCCGGCTTGAGATGGGAATGAAGGATCCAACACTTATCCTTCATATGGCCCTTCTTCTTGCAGTGATCGCATATCCACACCTTTCTGTCTTCTTTTCTATACACTCCTTTGTTCGCCGTAGCAAGCTCTCCCTTTCCAGTAAAGAGATCTAGAGATCCCTGCTCTTTTTGAATTTGAGAACATACTTCGTCAAAGTTGGGAAGTTTGTCGGCTCTTAGGATATGCTTCAAGAGATCGTTGAAGGCTGGATTCAGAGTGAGAAGAATACCAAAGACTTTATCTTGCTCTTTCCTCTCATTAAGTATCACCAGATCTTGAGTACTCGGTCGTAGGGCTTCAAGTTCAGACCATAGTACTCTAAACTTGCCAAGATGCTTGGTAAATTCCAAGTCTTCTTGATTGAGGCTATTGATAGCTCGTTTGACTTCAAATACTCGAGTCAGATTCGAAACATTCCCATAGATGTTCTTGAGTGTCTCCCACAGTTCCTTATAGCCCTCTCGCAGTAAGAGTAGGCTTCG
The DNA here is from genome assembly GCF_030686135.1 of Camelina sativa. Classification (NCBI taxonomy): domain Eukaryota; kingdom Viridiplantae; phylum Streptophyta; class Magnoliopsida; order Brassicales; family Brassicaceae; genus Camelina; species Camelina sativa. The sequence continues at coordinate 17,212,373 of NC_141893.1, forward strand.
AGAATTGGAGCATCAAGAGAGTTTTGAAGAACGGACAGGACGACTTGGTCTTCTTGGAACCATTTTACCTCCTTTTCCGCTTCCTTTTCTTGTTCTTCCTCCTTGGAAGCACCTTTGTTTTCTCTTTTAGAGGGTTGTTTCGGGACATAGTCCACTTCAACATGGCTCCAGAGTCCTCTACCTCCAAGGGCAGTCCTTGTGGTTCTCGTCCACAACAGATAATTCGTTTCCTTGAGAACAACCGGAGTGACAATCGACTTAGCGTTTTCCATGGTCGGATCCATCGTATAGACCAAGAGATTACTTTAAAAGATTGGAAAATAAGATCTAGAGTAAGATGAGGTAGAAGATTGTGAGACTAGGATCGAAAAACTTGCTCTGATACCATATTAGAATTAGCGAAAGAGATTGAGAGTTTGGTGAGATTAGAGAGAAGATATTTCGTGTGAACACTAAGAATATCGAATAGAATAGGTTTCCATAGAATATCTTTTACAATATGAGACTACAACCTTAAATAGGAGAGATCACTAGGGCACCTTCCTTTTACAAATAAGGAAATATATGATAGGGACATAAAGAGAGAAGGATGTCTTCCCAAAGCTGATAGCGACACCACCTTAATCAACTCCACATGTGATCTTTCCTTCTCTACATCTCCAACGGCTAGATAAGAAGCTTCTAGATCAATGTATGGGCCGAACCTCTTCTCTTCTCCTATTGTCGTAGTGAACCCGGCCTTATTGTGATATGGCTAGTACGGTCATCCGTATGGTACGGACATCCTCATATAGACCTTGAATGATAGTACAATGCCATAGTTATAGGGGAGGGGAAATAGGACGTGTTTCCGTATATAAGCACACATAAATCTTACCAAACCACAAACCAAGTAATCGATTTACAGCATCAATTTTTCTCTACATACACATCACACAAGGTCATTCCCAGGACATACAACGCATGGACGCCTGAAACCATCTCTGAACTAGCTTTCTCTTTAGTATTTTTGTGTGTCTAGAACAGAAGTTTTACTAGACTAATCCATCCACATTCAATCAAACACTAACATATGAAACTAAATATTCAAAATCATAACAAAGGGATTTATAAGAGAGGCAGTATCTTAAACTTCACCACCATAAAACGAAAACTGACTAATTGGTTCTTCCAAAACAACCTAAACTTCCACTTTCTTACGATAAACGAATAGATAAAGCTTCTAATGTTAAGAGAATAAAGGCATGATCTTCACCCCAACTTGAGGCCAACTTAGTCCACAATCTCGACCATTGTACTTATATATCTTTGACTTTTAATTTCTGGTCAATAACGCACATACAGTTGGACAAAAATAACGTGTTGAAAAAAGGTTTACAAAAATAACGTACATTTTTTGAAACAAAAATGAAAATTGTTATTTTTCCTAAATAAGTTTCATAATAAACTAAAATATTTTTTAAACATGATAGAAAATAAACAAAAATACATGATGGAAAATTTTGAATTAAACCCTTCCGATACCATAAACAACAAAGTTCAAGAAAAAGAAGAAAAGGAAGAAAAATACGTTAAACCTCATTATAATTTTTTGTTTCATTTTAAGTGATATTTAAAGTTTTTACGTAAATAAAACTTAATATACTTCTCATTTAATTTACTTCTTTTACATAAAAAACCTTCAAATAAAATCTGTTACAATCAAAGATCTGTCTCTCTCAAGGGATCGATAGATGGTAAATTCGACAACGCTTACGGGATACATATACCACAACTTATTGCGACCACATGCATATGATATATGAGTATATGACTTTGTCAAAATCGTCAGCTCTGTAGTCGTCATTTTCCTTTTATTAATAGCTTACCAATGGCTTCTCTCAATCAGCACAACACAACATAAAACAAAACAAAGACCACGATGAACTCTTGTTCCGTCCGTCTCTTCATCTTTCCTGCCGTTATCTTTCTCCTGTGCTTAAGTTCCAATGAAGCTGCCACGTGTCATCCTGATGATGAGGCGGGTCTTTTAGCTTTCAAATTGGGTATAACTCAAGACCCTTCCGGCATTCTCAGCTCCTGGAAGGAAGGTACTGCTTGCTGTTCATGGTCCGGTGTCGGTTGTGTCACCAACCGCGTCACGGGACTCTCTCTCAGTGGACAATCTGATGTTAACGAAACCTATCTTTCCGGCACTATCTCGCCGTCATTGGCCAAACTCCAACACCTTGTAGGGTTTTACTTCACCGATCTTCGAAACATCACTGGTCCTTTCCCTCAATTCCTTTTCAAACTACCACAGCTACAGCAAGTCTACATCACAAATAACGGTCTCTCCGGTCCTCTTCCGGCTAACATTGGTGCGCTAAGCCAGTTAGTGGAATTAGGTCTCGACGGAAACCGGTTCACCGGTCCAATCCCGAGTTCGATTTCCAATTTAACCCGGTTATTTCAGCTCAACCTCGGAAATAATATGTTAACCGGAACTATACCCGTAGGGATTGCTAAACTCAACCTCCTATTATCACTCAACTTAGGCGGCAACCGTCTATCTGGAACCATACCCGATATTTTCAAATCCATGACGAAGCTCCAATCTCTAACCCTCTCCCGCAACGGATTCTCTGGGAGCCTTCCTCGGTCTATTGCATCACTCAAACCGGTTCTCTTGTTCCTCGACCTAAGCCAGAATAATCTCTCCGGGACGATCCCGATCTTTTTATCCAACTTCAAGGTACTCGACTCGTTGGATCTTTCGAGGAATAGGTTCTCAGGAGTCGTGCCAACGACTTTGGCCAATATGCCAAAGCTTTTCCATCTCAACCTTTCCCATAATTTTTTAAACGGCCCAGTCCCAGCCTTGAAGAACGTTGACGGCATCGCCACTTTAGATCTCTCATACAATCGATTTAACCTCAGAACGATACCGAAATGGGTGACTTCGTCTCCGTCCATCTACTCGTTGAAGCTGGTAAAATGCGGGATCAGTATGAGCTTTGACCATTGGAACCCTGTGAACCCAAACATATACTATTACGTCGATCTCTCAGAAAACGAGATCTCAGGAAGTCCAGCAAGGTTCTTGAACCAAGCACGTAACCTGTATGAGTTTCAAGCGTCAAGGAACAAACTTCGGTTCGACTTGGGGGAGCTGACGAATTTAAGTGAGCGACTAGAACTCCTGGATCTGTCAAAGAATATGGTATTTGGGAAGGTACCAACGACAGTGGCTACATTGCAGAAACTGAACTTGAGTTATAACCATCTTTGTGGAAAGCTTCCAGTGACTAAATTTCCGGCAAGCGCGTTCGTAAGTAACGACTGTCTTTGCGGCTCTCCACTTCCTCCTTGTAAAGCTTAAGGTGCAAGAAAACCATATTTTTGTATTTGGATTTGCTTTGACACGTAGCTCCAAAATAATATTTGTAATAATGAAAGTTAGCCACATGCGTGGGCATGTAACTATTATGGGAATAAAATTTTTATTTTAGCAGTTGTATGTTATGGCCTTATGGGTTTGGTTTTGGTGGTTTGTGTCTAAACTTGTGGATAGATTTTGCTCCTTGTCTCTATAAAACAGATTTGAAAGATATCTACTAATACGATGTTCGAAAGGCTTCTATCTAGGCGTTTCAAAATCGTGTTTCCACCGACCCACATCGGAGAGAACGTTTGAGAAACTTGTTTCAAATTCTGTCAAAGACTTAGTAAACCAACCTAGTAATATTAATCAAAGCTATGCGACAAAGAGAGGCAGCATCTTAAACTTCAACACTAGTAAAACCAAAACTGACCAACTGATTCTTCAAAACCAATCTAAACTTCCACTTGCTTACGATAAATAAAAGTCATAAAGCTACTAATGTTAGATTACGCTAAGAGAATAAAGGCATAAATCTTATCAGCCCATATTGATGCCAACTTAGTCCACCCAGTCTATCTCATCGTACTTAGGCTTCATTGACTTTTAATTTGTAGTCAAATAACGTACATATTGTTAGACAAAAGTAAGGTGTAAGATAGACAAATATAATGTACGTACATGATGTTAGAATAAAAAATTTCGAAATGTCATTTCCATAACTAATTTTCATAAACTCCAATCTTGTTTATTATAAATATCCGAATTTTCTGAAATACATGTAGACCATTGCATGCTTTTTTTTTGTTAAAGAGACCATTACATGTTCCGAAGTAAACATTATCCAAATTAGAATATAAGAATTGAATTTAATAATCACCCGAATTTCCTGATCGCGTTCAATGCTAACTCTGGACGTGGATTGAGTACAGAAATATACCGCCTATATTGTAGCCCACGTACTCAGTCCACTGTCTGGATCATTACCTATAAATCTAAACATACATAATTTTTTTACTTATGTTTTTGTTCCGTATGAACTGCAGAAAGTTACAAAGACATAAAATAACATACGTAATTTTGTTACAAAAAGCAAAACTGTTATTAGTAAGTTTTGGTTTTGAATAAATACTACTTCAATATGATATAAAAATGAGAAAATGTTTGATTTGGCTGAACTTTATTTTTTAATTCTTTTTCTAAATAATTTTTAAAAAGAGCAGATGCAAACCAATAATTTTTCTTTGCATATAATTTAACATTTTATTTTAAAAAAAAAAGATAAATTGTTATTTTCGTAAGCGAATTTTTCGGTATTATATGGTTTCCACGACTTTACCTGCATTTTCTCTTTCACTTACCTACATCTTACGCAACAAAATCACTCGTTTAAATGAGTTGCTGTAACTGTAGGATCACGAAATGAACCTTGTCTCTAAGAGCAAGATAACGCGGCATTAGATAAAGGATCTATCTGTATATCACTTATTGCTGCCACATGCAAATGGATTGGTCCAAATTATTGACTTTGACTTTGTAGCTCTCAAGTCGTCTCTCTCCCTCTATAGATAAATCGCTACCAACCAACCAATTAGCATATCTCAATCCCACCGCACAACATCACCATGAACTCTTTCTCA